>NC_069499.1:274959881-275259881 GCF_027579735.1 Bombina bombina
TCTTGGATGACGTCATTTAAAGGAACCTTCATTCGGGAAGAAGACTTTGTTAGAAGAGGATGCTCTGTGCCAGATGTCTTGAAGATGGACCCGCTCCGCGCCAGATTGATGAAGATAGAAGATGCCCTCTGGATGAAGACTTCTGCCCATCTGGAGGACCACTTCTCCCGGCTTGGATGAAGACTTCTCCCGGCTTCATTGAGGACTTCTTGCCACTTCGATGAGGACTTCTCCCAGCTTCGTTGAAGATGGATGTTGGATCTTCAAAGCTGTAAGTGGATCTTCAGGGGGTTAGTGTTAGGTTTTTTTAAGGGTTTATTGGGTGGGTTTTATTTTTAGGTTAGGGCTTTGGGCTGCAATAGAGCTAAATGCCCTTTTAAGGGCAATGCCCATCCAAATGCCCTTTTCAAGGCAATGGGGAGCTTAGGTTTTTTAGTTAAGGTTTTATTTGGGGGGTTGGTTGTGTGGGTGGTGGGTTTTACTGTTGGGGGGGTTGTTTGTATTTTTTTTTCAGGTAAAAGAGCTGATTTCTTTGGGGCAATGCCCCGCAAAAGGCCCTTTTAAGGGCTATTGGTAGTTTAGTTTAGGCTAGGGGTTTTTTTTATTTTGGGGGGGCTTTTTTATTTTGATTGGGCTATTAGATTAGGTGTAATTAGTTTAAATATCTTGTAATTTGTTTTTTATTTTGTGTAATTTAGTGTTTGTTTGTTTTTTGTAATTTAGGTAATTGTATTTAATTAATTTAATTGTATTTAATTTAGGTAATTTATTTAATTGTAGTGTAGTGTTAGGTGTTAGTGTAACTTAGGTTAGGTTTTATTTTACAGGTAAATTTGTATTTATTTTAGCTAGATAGTTAGTAAATAGTTAATAACTATTTAGTAACTATTCTACCTAGTTAAAATAAATACAAACTTGCCTGTAAAATAAAAATAAACCCTAAGCTAGATACAATGTAACTATTAGTTATATTGTAGTTATCTAAGGGTTTATTTCACAAGTACGTATTTCGTTTTAAATAGGAATTATTTAGTTATTAATTGTAGGTTTTAATTAGATTTATTTTAATTATATTTAAGTTAGGGGGTTAATAATATTTAACTAGTGTTTGCAAGGTGGGAGTGCGGCGGTTTAGGTGTTAATATTTTTATTCTAGTGGCGGCGATGTCCGGAGTGGCAGATTAGGGGTTAATAATTTTATTTTAGTGTTTGCAATGTGGGAGGGCCTCGGTTTAGGGATTAAGAGGTAGTTTATGGGTGTTAGTGTACTTTTAAGCACTTTAGTTAGGAGTTTTATGCTACGGCTTTGTAGTGTAAAACTCATAACTACTGACTTTAGAATGCGTTACGAATCTTGCGGGAGAGGCTGTACTGCTCACTTTTTGGCCTAAAAAAAAGCTTGTAATACCGGCGCAATGGAAGTCTCATTGAAAATAGACTATACGCAAATTGCGTAAGTTGATTTGCGGTAAGGCAAAAAAGGTGTGCGGGACACCTGTACCTACAAGACTTGTAATAGCAGCGGCAGTAAAAATCAGCGTTATGAGCCTTAACGCTGCTTTTTTACTCATACCGCAAGACTCGTAATCTAGCCGATAGTAATTTCTAACATAAAAAAGAGGAACCTAAACAGCAAGGGAGTTTGATCAATACAGGCCATTCCAAATGATAACATCTACCCATCTACCTCTTAAAAGGAATCAATGCCTGCCATTACTGATAATAGTAGTAAGCTACTCTGATAACTGATCTATAATTGGCCATTCTTGTGCATAAGGTATTAATCAATTTTTTCTACATAACAATGTAACTATATCTGTTTTTCAGTCGTTTCTCAGTCACCTCTAGTGGTGATTAGAAAAACTGCAGCCCGGTAATCAAACTGCTCTGAAATCTGATTCTGCTTGAGTAACAGAGGGTGGGCCCCCTAAAAGGATGGCTCGGTAGCAGTGGAGACCCTGAGACCCTGTAGTTACACCCCTGCCACATAATAAAAACTCACAGATGATAATGTAGACAATGCAAATGGCAGTGCAGGTGATAAAATTACCTATGGGAAGCACTTGTTAGTAGGCAGAAGGCGGAAATATTTTCCCAGGATTAATTCATTACAGGTAGCAACCATGTTTTTGTGCAGAAATCCAAGTTATTTTATATAACAATGTGTGATACCCAGTTTAATCCCTCAAACTAGTTCCATGTTTGAAACTCACACACAGGGGTGTGTAATCTCTCTTGCATCTGTAGATTATTTATACTCACATTGGTCCTATTCACAAATGTCTGTTGCATTTTGTCCAATTGTTGGTTATAACTAGATGTTTCATTATGTTTCTATAAGACACCAAGGCCTAGATTTGGAGTTCGGCGTTAGCCGTGAAAACCAGCGTTAGAGGCTCCTAACGCGGGTTTCTTACGGACTCCGGTATTTAGAGTTCAGTTACCGACACTCAAAAAAAACCTAACGCTCACATTTCTACCGACACCTCAGACCCAGTAGTAAACATATACCGACAAAAAAAAGATCCACGAATCAAATAAAAAATATTACACAAACTACACTTACAGTCATACAAACACTACACTATGTTTATTTTTCATATTTAATAATTTTTCATCAAAATACAAAGGATTAAAGTTGCGAGATCTCGGGTGTTAGAAAAAAACAACACAAATCCATTTTCCCATTGACTTACATTGACACACGGGAAAAGACCCTCATATACCTACATCTAACTAATAACATTATCACAAACATACACTCATCGATGCATACAAACAATATACACCACATGACATACACAAAATATTTATTTATTACAAAAAGAACACGATTTAGTTACTTTTTCACAAAAGCTCATGAAGTCATTCACTTTACGAGGAAAACCAGTCTTAGAAAAAAAACAAGAACAAATTTTAGAGCCTCCATTGACTTCTATTGGGAAGACGTGCTCGTGCACGCGAAACCCTCATTTCCCTAACGCACGCAAATAGCGTAGACAGAAAAACTCCAAATACCAGCGCTAGAAAAGACATGATTTCATGCGTTAGACCCAGCTATGATAAATAGATCAAGAAATGACTATTTCCCTATGGTGGATTTATGGATTTTACTGTTTGAATATTCACAACACCATTAAATTGTTTCAGACTTTTATATTACATCAACTACAAATCAACATCACTAGTAACAACATTTTTGTTTTAAAAATATTACATTTAAACGGACACAAAAATAATGTCAACTTTTCAGGATTCACAAACACTACACAATGGGAAACAATTCTCATTTACCTTTATTATTGCATTTCAGTTATTCAACTCATATGCTTGCAGCAACAGCATATCTACATAGGCTTAACACATGATCATTCATGGATGCACATACATTACTTTTAACATTCACTCATACATGTGCATTCAAATGATGGGGGAAAAACACATTACATTCTCTAGAGGAATCACAAAACACAACATATGGATTTTACTGTACTTTTAACATCACGATTCCATCACCAGAAACCATTAGGAATTACGTACAACAAGAACATCAGTACACCAGATTACAGATGTCACTTTATGGGAAGGAACAACAATGCCAGACCGCTATATAGAAGTCAGTATATGTGGGACACAATCACAATATATACGTACATGTACATAACACGCATCACCCATCACGCAACCACAAAGCACACATTTAGATTTTATTCAGCACACAATAACAATGTAGCACAATACAACAACACAATGATGATTTCAGAACTACATAGGCAGGTTAATAATATGATGACGTCATTAGAAGATTCAACCATACACATTACAGATTCACGACTGTACCGCCCCTTTCTGAACTTTAACACTCAATACTACAATACAACATATACGTAAACAACAGTTTGGAACAGCATTATTAGGGAGATTTGAATGGGACAATTAATAAATATTGTCAGATCGCTAATCACTTATATATATAATACTACAGATGACAGCCGGAAGTTATTCAGTATTAGTGCCATTTGAATGGGACGCATACAATATTGACATCTCGGCAATCACTTATATATACAATACTACAGATGACAGCCGGAAGTTATTCAGTATTAGTGCGATTTGAAAGGGACGCATACAATATTGACATCTCGGCAATCACTTATATATACAATACTACAGATGACAGCCGGAAGTTATTCAGTATTAGTGCGATTTGAAAGGGACGCATACAATATTGACATCTCGGCAATCACTTATATATACAATACTACAGATGACAGCCGGAAGTTATTCAGTATTAGTGCGATTTGAAAGGGACGCATACAATATTGACATCTCGGCAATCACTTATATATACAATACTACAGATGGCAGACGGGAATTTCGTAATTTAAACACACAAAGATGAACAGTGGCACTACTTAGACTTTTCCTCTTGTAATAAATCAAAATCAGAGGTAAGAGTAGGATTAATTTTACTATATGTTAGAGGAAATGGTGCTTGTGCACAAATATAAATATATACACAAAAGAAGAATGGTATAAAGGATACCAGACTACCTAAAGTATGCACTTACAGCACTCTAGGTCTGAACTAAAGATTGGGATTCCGTAACAGGATATTAAAATATAACTTTTATTGGTATTAAAGTTAAAAAACCAAAATTTGTTTGGTTGATACACACACGATTAAAATTTGCTCCAGTGCTTGAATCAGTATAATAAGTTTCACATTAGATCACTATTCATGATAATTCGGCCTGAATAAATTCACTAGTTATAGTGATCTAAATAGTTCAATGAATTAACTTGCTAATGGTTACCAACAGAGTGTTCATCTGAATAGTAGAGCTTATATATAAATTCTGGTCAAGGTTATATACTTTCAGCTATATAGGCTCCTGCTATCCTCATTCAAATGAATGATAGCAGAGTAAAAATTAATAATGATTATCCACAAATAGGGGTACTGGTGAATTAAATAATCACACAAACAAGGGTTTGATCAATTCTAACCTGGGTAATGATTTTAACCTGTTTATAGGTATAAATAGTAATGTGTGCGTGCTTGGTGTTACTGTAGTTTTCGAAATTTCATTAGGTATATATTCCTAAAAATTGGAGTACAGTTATAATCACAATAAGCCTAGTTCTGTGTAGCCCAGACCTTCGATCTGGCCACTATGGTTCACTAAAGTTATTAAATAGTTATACCCTGATTCGTCCATATAGCAATGGCTGTAAAGGTTATTATGGATTTGGTTGATCCACCTATATAAATTTTAGGCGTATGTTGCATGAAAAACTAAATCTACTATCCCAGCGACTCCCAGATTTGTATCAGTTGACAAGTGTCCCAAAGTTTATTAGCAGTGCCACAAATTATTATTATTCTGATCCAATGTATGGAAATTCAGATTAATTGCCTTTGGCGCAGCCACTGTTATGGTCACAAGTCTTATAATTATCAATCTTCAGTTTATGACATACTTCTCATAGGGCATTTATATACTGGGTTTTATAACTACAGTTAAGTTTGGCATACCCACTTTCAATAAAAGTTTCTTATGATTTAGTTTCAATTAAATCACCGTGTTGTGATATCAATTAATTTCGAAAGCTCTGAAAATTGTGTTCAAAGTTACAGCTCGGTCTGGCACAGCTCAGATTTTAAATATAGAGTTAACAGTCCATTTGTTTAATTCGCAACTAAGTTGCAGTTTGATTTATATGTTTCGGTTTAGGCGCTGTGTGATACAGCTAATACTGTCACTATCAGGTAGTTTCAACCGCACTCATACATTTATAAGGTGTTACAATACACGCACATTCACACACTAATTAGTTAGTTTAAGTTAAAACTGGCACTACCCAGTTATTATGGTAATATCCACAATGTGGCAAGTAATTTTTAAAAGAAACTAAGTTAGCTATTAATGGAATAAAGTCTGGCACAACCCAGGCTGTATGGTGTTAACTCGTTATTGAATATATAGTATGAAAGATTTTTCTATAAGCACCATGTACCGGTCCCTATTAGGTACCCTGACCAGATAGGTCAAATATCAAAGTTTATAAGGTCTTACAATACACGCACATTCACACACTAGTTAGTTAGTTTAAGTTAAAACTGGCACAACCCAGTTATTATAGTAATATCCACAATGTGGCAAGTAATTTTTAAAGAAACTTAATTAGCTATTAATGGAATAAAGTCTGGCGCAACCCAGGCTGTGTGGTGTTAACTCGTTATTGTATATATAGTATGAAAGATTTTTCTATAAGCACCATGTACCGGTCCCTATTAGGTACCCTGACCAGATAGGTCAAATATCAAAGTTAAAGCTCTATAATGGCGGTAACCCTTTGCTCCACATGATTTTAGCAATACTGGGCTAGTTTAAAAGACATAAAGAATAGAGCGTGAACGAGTTCAACACTCTCCCCTGACGCGTTTCGCCCGATTGGGCTTTATCAAAGGCAGCGAGCCGCCGTGTTTTTGGAATTTCGTAATTATTATTGCGATTTTAAAGGGACGCGTACAATATTCACATCTCGGCAATCACTTATATATACAATACTACAGATGGCAGACGGGAAGTTCGGAATTATTATTGCGATTTTAAAGGGACGCATACAATATTGACTGCTCGGCAATCACTTATATATACAATACTACAGATGGCAGACGGGAAGTTCGGAATTATTATTGCGATTTTAAAGGGACGCGTACAATATTGACAGCTCGGAAATCACTTATATATACAATACTACAGATGACAGCCGGAAGTTATTCAGCATTAGTGCGATTTTAAAGGGACGCATACAATATTGACAGCTCGGCAATCACTTATATATACAATCCTACAGATGGCAGCTGTTACTTTATCGTTTACAAACAATATTGCAGCAACATTGATCGATCACATTCGATGCACATTATACACAACTATGCACTTTCATTCATGTTAGCCTGGACGTGTGCTTGTTACTATAAGATCGCGTTTAAGAAATATTGATTACGCATATGAACAAACATTACAAACATGCACTGTATGTGTGATCTTTGACACTTTCACATTGAGAATCATTGTTTGAAAATAACATTTCAGCAAACAACAAATAAACGCCCACTGTGAAAGCATTCGCGCCGCTCACATACAAACAGGTGAATACAATCAGCAATCATTACAAACTCACTACCATTGGACTAATTGTACTATAAATCCCCCAAACAACATGGCCAATGCATCACTTGTGATCCACATCAGATCAAGTGCTTACCTTGTTACGCTGTTTTGAAAGATGGATGACGATGACATAGTAGACGCTGCTGGTGCTGCTATTGGCGAACTAGCTGTTGGTCGAATCAGGCAGCCTCGGCGGCTCAGACTGAGACGAAGGGGTCATCTGGTTCGAGGTCCTCGTGTCTACAGGGTGAGACCCACCTTGGAAAACATGAGCGACTTTGAGGTTTTTGATTAGTATCGGCTCGATCGCGAACAGCTCATTGGCCTTTACGATCTTCTTAAACCTCATTTGGAGCCACGTATAAGAATAAGGACTGCTGTTCCCGCCATGAGTAGGATGCTAAGCTGTCTATACGTCCTGGCCTCCGGGAGTTTTCAATCCGGAGAACTGTACATGCATGGCCTGGCTCAAGGTACATTCTCTGGGGTGTTTGATAACTTTCTGGACGCCATGGTACGTATCAGTAAGCAATACATAGGATTCCCACAGAATGATGGTGATTGGAGGCGCCTGAAGCGGGAATTCTTTGATATTGCTCAAATGCCCAATGTCTTGGGAGCTATAGATTGTACCCACATTGCGCTGCATGCTCCAATTGATGACTCGCCCTTCAGAAATCGCAAACATTTTCATAGCCTCAACGTGCAGTATGTTTGTGACGCACAGATGAGGATTATGCATGTGTGTGCGAATTTTGGAGGAGCTTGTCATGATGCCCGCATCCTCTCTCTGTCGTCCCTGTGGAGACAGTTTGAGGAAAGACAAATGCCCCCTGGTTATCTCGTTGGTGAGTATTTGTGCACAACATGGTTAATTATTTTGACAATTGCCACTGTAGTTTTAAAATGTTAGCGTAATGTTCAGCTATAGGATGCAATTTAACCATATATTTTCCCCCCGCTAATGTCTACTTTTAGTTCAATGCAGATATGTAGCATGTCTTACCTTAAATGCTCAGATAGAGAATGTAATGTAACCATGTAGTTAGCATTTTACACAAGGCTTGATTTAGGAGAAATACGCATGTGTAGCATGTCTTAGATGAAATGTGAAGATATTAGCTAATGCAATTTAACCATGTCATTGTCAATTTCCGCAAATGTCTTTTAGTTCAATGCAGATATGTAGCATGTCTTACCTTAAATGCTCAGATAGAGAATGTAATGTAACCATGTAGTTAGCATTTTACACAAGGCTTGATTTAGGAGAAATACGCATATGTAGCATGTCTTAGCTGAAATGTGAAGATATTAGCTAATGCAATTTAACCATGTCATTGTCTCTTTCCGCAAATGTCTTTTAGTTCAATGCAGATATGTAGCATCTCTTACCTTAAATGCTCAGATAGAGAATGTAATGTAACCATGTAGTTAGCATTTTACACAAGGCTTGATTTAGGAGAAATACGCATATGTAGCATGTCTTAGCTGAAATGTGAAGATATTAGCTAATGCAATTTAACCATGTCATTGTCTCTTTCCGCAGATGTCTTTTAGTTCAATGCAGATATGTAGCATGTCTTACCTTAAATGCTCAGATAGAGAATGTAATGTAACCATGTAGTTAGCATTTTACACAAGGCTTGATTTAGGAGAAATACGCATATGTAGCATGTCTTAACTGAAATGTGAAGATATTAGCTAATGCAATTTAACCATGTCATTGTCTCTTTCCGCAAATGTCTTTTAGTTCAATGCAGATATGTAGCATGTCTTACCTTAAATGCTCAGATAGAGAATGTAATGTAACCATGTAGTTAGCATTTTACACAAGGCTTGATTTAGGAGAAATACGCATATGTAGCATGTCTTAGCTGAAATGGGAAGATAGAGAATAATATTGAACTAGATATTTTAAAGTTAAAATAAACATTTGTTAATGGATTATCGTGTACAAAACTTTTTATTGTACTACAAATACTATTTTGAGGATTCTGTTGGAATTATGTTCTGTTCATAATTTATAGGTGATTCTGGGTACATGAGCCGGCCTTGGCTCATTACCCCCTTGCGTAGCCCGACTGATGTGTCTGAGGAGCGCTATAATAGGGCTCATAAGAGAACCAGGAAGATGAGGTTCAGGTGCCTGGACAGGTCGGGAGGAGCCCTCCAGTACAACCCAAAGATGGTGGCATTAGACGGTAAAGAATAGAAGTTAGACTGGAGTATTATCAATAGATGTGAACTGTAGGGAAATGACAAGTAGAGAATTGTGCAAACATGTTAGGATTGTTCATCAAATGCTAAAAATGTGTTTCATTTATTAATATAGGTGATGCTCTGGCCATTGGGTCCTGTAGCGAGTCTTTGCCACCTGGTTTTTAAAGAGGACATCAGCTGGTAAGTATAAATGTCTGGACTGTTGCTGCCATGAATTGTACACAAATACATCATATGGCATACATTTTCTAAACTAGTATTTAGTTTACACATTACTTAAAATGAAAATACTCAGAAAGGGATCCTCTAGCATGACTATGGTTCAATGTCACACATTAGAGGTTTGTTCTGCTCAATATGACTCATCTTCACACTTGATAGAACATAACACAAGATGCTACACAGTAAGCTAGTGACAGAAATTTCTTATGAAATGGTGGGTGGGAGAGGGCTAGAGAAATGATTCACACACTTGTAGTAATTTTGAATAAACCTTTTATGCCATTAGGGAGCTGACTTAATCTAAAGACTGAAAGGGAAGAATTAGAAGCCTGACAGTGAAGATTGCCCAGACTGACAGTGGAAAAAGCCAAGATTGAAATTGAAGTATACCAATGGGATCATGTCTGGCATTATCTTTCAAATCTGCTGACCTTGAAAAGCATACAAAGACATGTTCACATGGTAAGTGCCAACTATTTAATAGAATAAGGCTGTTGAGGCATCCTATTGGAGACACTTAGATGATTTTCAAATTTTTAGATGGTATTTCACAGTCCTCTATTTTTGAAATGATGAATAAGACACCTATTGAAGATCAACTTTTTACCCCTGAATTGACTTTCAAAGACCATGCATTATCCAGGTTGGTGTAGCAATGCATGCTAGTTAAGAATCACAGGAAGAATGTTGAATATTAGTAGCTTCCATTCATTAGTCATATTTAGTTCTTAATTAGATATTTAGGGATCACAATCAGACACTTAGATGAATTTCTAATTTTTAGATGGGATTTCAGTCCTCTATTTTTGAAATGATGAATAAGACACCTATTGAAGATCAACTGTTTACCCCTGAATTGACTTTCAAAGACCATGCATTATCCAGGTTGGTGTACCAATGCATGCTAGTTAAGAATCACAGGAAGAATGTTGATTATTGGTAGCTTACATACATTAGTCATACATATTTCATCATTAGATATTTAGGGATCACAATCATAAAAAGGAATACATATTATAGTTGATATAGAGGTATTTGAATGGACATGAAATATGACATTTATGTTCAACATATATATTATTGAAATGTGATATACATTTTTATGTATAATTTGAAAATCAGATTTTTTTATTTTTTATTTTATTACACAATATTATTTTTTATTTTTTTTAAATATAATTAATAAATATCTTTAAAAAATGTTGAACAAAGTTAGAGCATCGACACAAGATGATTGTAAATGTATTTTATGAATCTTAGACTACGTGTGTATTAACTTTTGTAAAAAAAATTTTTACATTTCAGATTGGCATCTGATGACTTCCAGGAATATTTTTTTATTTTTGGTTCAGAAACTATTAAATTTTAAAATGGTAATAATAAACATTTTAGAATTAAATACACTCTTTGGAACAGATTATAATAAATATCCATATAATCTGTCAATAAAAATCAATTTGACTCCCATGACTGGTAGTTGTCTATTTGACAAGCACATGCATAAGATCAAATAATGCATTAATTGTGGAAAATCCACTGATTCAGAGAATATTACATTAAACTATCTTTTTTAACATTCATTGGGGAGTGAGATCCATCGATGCTTTTCTTTTGAAATTCTTAGATGTTAAAATAATTTCGGATATGTAGTCAATTTCACAAAAATTATTTTTTTTCACTTTTAAGAAGGGGAAGTGGTTCAATTACATTAAAGTGACAGTGTTGTTGAATGTAAAATTAATTTTATAAGATCTTGTATCTTCCTTAGGTATCTCAAAACATTATTTGCTAAATTATTAAAATTTTTACATTTATAAATGGTTGGTCATTTAACTTTATATTTTTCACAAGCTAGTTATTGGATGGCAGGTTAATCGATTTGATTTTCTAGTGGAGTCATTTAACTATAGTTAATAATATTATGTAGTTTTTAAAATCTTACCTCTTGGGTTAGACATCACATATCTATATATAATTTTCATTCCCCTTTATTTTATTTTGACAATGTTAAATCAACATTGTTTTGGTCCTTAAAGGGACATTCACAAAGTATATTGTGTATTGATTTTTAAATAATTCATAAAAGAATTTAAACATATTTAGAAAGTACTATAGAATTACATTCAGTCTTTAAATATACTTTGTAAAAAAAAAAATCAATGCACATATCTTAGTCAATTACATAAGGTATCTATGTGCAACCAACAATCAGCATCAAAATAGCCTATGTAGATATGTATTTAATCCAAAAATATATTTAATTACAATCTAATGATTGAATACCAAAACATATTAAGTTGTTCAAATATTATAATCTTATCCAAAATGCATACATAACATATAGCTTAATGTCCCTCTAAGCTGAAGACTCCGAAATACCTCCTTTACAATATATATTTCAGTCAGTGTGTAAAACAATCCAGAAGTTAATCTAAATTTTATATACTCATATGTTATACTAATTTATCAAAAGGAAGGTGCCTAGGTTTCTGATATTTCAAGCATTATTGTGAAATGTTTATTTAAAGGGACATGAACTAAAAATATACTTAAAGGGAGACAGTTAAAAAATTAATGATTTATACACTCTGAATGAGTATTCTATTTTAAGCAACTTTAAAAATTGTCTCATATTATGAATGCTCCTTGTGATGTTACTATCATTACTTTAAAAATAAGGCATTAAATAGATAATTTATTAGCTTCAGTACTCTGGACTGAACTTGTTTTTTTGTGGTGGATTAATTTATCCAACAATCATCAAGGACAACCCAGGTTTTTTGAAACAATCGTCCGTAATCTCAAATATCATTATTGATTTGCAAAGAAAGATAACAAGATAATTGTTAACATTTGAGAATCTGATTAAATTATAACGTTGATTAACATTTCATGCTCAATCTGAATCACCAACGCTAAATTTGTTTGGACAGTGTCCCTTTAAGAGATTTAAAGAGTGTATTTACTTCTCTTCCTATCTTGACATACTTTGCTTGAAAAGCATATCGAGATAGGCTCAGTAGATGAAGATTGGTGGATGCACATAGATGCCTTATGTGATTGTCTCAACCATGTGCATTTAAATTTCTTCTGTTGAGGATATCTAAATACTAAGATAAATTGATTTACATTTTAAAGTCTAAACAATCTTCTATCTCTACAGATCATTTGATACAATTGTTTGTTTGTAATGTCTATTTAAAAATAAAGACGCCATTGCACAATAACATATATGAGCACTTCAGACAAATACAAGCTCGAGGTTTATTTACTAATAACAAACAAACCTGTAGTTTAACATTTATAAACAGATTATCCAAGTTACTGACCTTATAACCTGAATTTGAACATTCAGAAATATTGCGTGGGAAACGCATCTTGAAACACCAGATTAGCATCTTTAAACATTAAAGTCTAATGTCACGCGATAGCACACAATCAATGTGCATTATGAAATACATTTAATAGAGCAATATCAATACTTCACAATAAGTCAATAAATGGATTTTATGAACAATAAAGACATACAATATTAAATGTGTATTTGTATTAAAGAAACAGACCGTTATTAAACCGAGAAATGTCTACAACATTAATAATGTGACAGTATTAGATGTTAAATAGAATTTAATCATTAATATTTAACGGATCACGGATATTAAATCTGCGTCACACATATCAGCATGACAGGCCCATGAGTTACAAATAAGTCTACATGAAAAATGAAGTTACAGCACCACCATGAGGTATGTATAAGGAAGTTACTAAGATATGAAACATTAAGGAACGGCCAATCAGAGTTCATCACACAAACACAACTTGAGTCAGGATGGTCTCACAGACATTCTAACAATATTTCAAACTTTTATCCAATCAGATGTACAGATAACTTGTCCCATGGTGCATCTCATGTTTACTTCACCATATAAAAGTCCATTACACGTTGCCATCTTTGTCAGTTCTCTAATGCCTGCAAGCAGTTTATATTATTATTATAATATATTTATTGGACAACCCAGCAGGCATGTCAGCTCCCAGGTTCACCAAGGAGGAGAGCGCTGCACTGGTCCACGCCGTCAAGGACTTTTATCCCCAGCTGTTTGGGAACAAGAGGAGGTTGACAGATGCGCCTGTTAAGAAGGCCCTCTGGGAGTCTATCACCAATGCGGTTAGATTGGTGTGTGACGTCCAGAGGACCCAGGATCAGATCATGAGGAGATTCGGAGATATGAGGTTGCGGTTAACCAAAAAAGTCAACCTCATAAGGGACTGGGTACAAGCCCGTAAAAGAGGTGGCAAAAGAGAGGCCCCGCGGAAACTGTACCTACTCCCTTATGAGGTGACTTTATGCGAGCTCCTCAATCTCCGGGTCCCCAAAAGATTCAGATCCTCGCCATCCTCGGCCTCCTCTTCTTCCCTCCCAGCTGCGGGATCTGAAAGTCCTGACGCGGGGGCCAGGGCAGCTGCTTCTCTGTCCGGTGGCCTGGGAGGAGATGGAGAATCTGAACCAGGTAATTATCCAACTTCATATAATATCTTATTTTTTTTTTTTTAATCAATAAATGTGTATATAGTCAGATACTAAACCTATACAGATCTCACAACATACACTACATATGATGTTTAGATATCTGATTTTAGATTAGTGACACATGAAATAGGAATGATGTGTCTTGCGCTCTACAGAATATGCGTCACAGAGCGAAAATGGAATTGCGCATACACGTTAACATGGCTTTGCTGTAAGTGGCATTGCTTTATACATGTTGGTCAAATGACGGATGCGTAATTCTGCTTTGAATCATTGCGCAATGATCGCGAAAATGGAATTGCGCATACACGTTAACATGGCTTTGCTGTAAGTGGCATTGCTTTATACATGTTGGTCAAATGACGGATGCGTAATTCCACTTTGAATCATTGCGCAATGATCGCGAAAATGGAATTGCGCATACACGTTAACATGGCTTTGCTGTAAGTGGCATTGCTTTATACATGTTGGTCAAATGACGGATGCGTAATTCCGCTTTGAATCATTGCGCAATGATCGCGAAAAAGGAATTGCGCATACACGTTAACATGGCTTTGCTGTAAGTGGCATTGCTTTATACATGTTGTTCAAAATGAAATGTGAATTATTATATATGTGAAGAATACAGTATTCTTATTTTCAATATTATACATAATAAAAAAAGAAGAATCCAAATAAATTATAACATATGCACATCAATTGATGAGAATGAAATAACACCAAAAAATAATTAAAGCTACAGTAAACAACACAACTAATTGAAAATAAGAGTACAGGATATATTTATCATTAATTGAATTGAGGAAACAATTAACTCATGGGACTACCAAAGGATTAATAGTTTTAAATTGATTTGCTAATAATGTAAAGATTTTAAACATGGCATGATTTGTATTAATGATATGCAATCCTCATTTAATATATTAAAGATATGGATGTTGCTGCTGGATCCTTAAGGCAGGGCTTGTCACAGTATGGTATGTCTCATTTTAATTGACATTTGTCTTAGAAACATGGACAGAACATTACATACTAAATCCACATTGTTCAATATTTATATGTAATGTCCCTTTAATAGATGAAAATTAAATAATTCTTCGGATATCCTTAAATAACATATTAGATTTGAATTGCATGCTCAATCCCATTCATTACATCAACATATGGAGTAGAGAATTCATTAACACCAACATTGTCAAATCAATATAATTTTATATTAAAGGGATACTGATCTACAATTATTAATGTTGTCATTCAGATAGAGTATGCAATATTAATAAACATTTAAATATAATACTATCATCATATGTGAAATATTCTATTGCTAAATGTATTTTAAAATCAAGAATGTACGTTTATCTGCATCTCAATTTTGGTTGAACAACCTGGGTTTTTATTGATGATTGGTGGATACCTTCAACAAACAATATTTATTGAATACAATATTGCTTATCTGCCTTTAAGATTAAAATGTAGCAACATTCAAATTATAATAGGAGTCAATGTTAAATCATTTTGAAGAGTTTGAACAGAGAAAGCAATGATTTAAATTAATCATGTCAGTGTCCCTTTAATAAACAATAGATTCATTCATCTTTACATTCTTTGGATTAAACAATATTGATATATAATTCACATATTCACTGTTGGAGTTACTTTATAGATATCAGCATACTCTAACAGCACCATGATTACATATTTGTACTAATCAATTTGGTTTTGTATTGTGATAAATATGTGTTGGGTCCTAAACAAGATTACTGTACATTGCACAAATGGCTCGATGTGCCACATGTGTTTGTTTAGATTTGTCAACAGCTGCTCTTCAAAATGTGGTTTGTGTGTATTCTTTTAAGAACATTGATCAATGGGTATATTTAGATATGCAATAGCATCGTATGAGATGAGTTTGATGTCTAATATAGTCTGAAATTAAACATATGTTCAATACATCATTTTTAACAGAATCCCCTTGATTCAATCAAGCATTTTCTGGTTTAATGACTGCTCTATTCTTCACATTTTCAAGTTGATTAATCTTAAAATTCGATACAGATGTGATTTAGTGATATCCCAAATGTGTTTCCTAATATATATCTATATCATTCATAGAGAGAGTTGGTGTGGTGAGCCCACAGGAATCCAGCAGTGACATAGAGCCGCCTTTGCGGTCTCCTGGTAAGTCCATTGACTCATTTATATGTCATTGAAGGTGTATTGGTAATCAATATTATGAGCATTATTCTGATGAAGCATAACATTTGAAACAAACATATAATTTTCTCTTCTGATTATATATTAATTTTCTTTTAATATTGAAAGATTAATAATTAAAACTTTATTAGTCTACACATTTGTTATTCAGAAGATGTATAGCATATGTTTGTTTCCATGTTCATTTTTGACAACAGTCATCAAGTGATACACACATGAGTAATCTTAAATGTTCTATGTACTATGCTTTTATGATTTTTAAATTAATACATCGAAAATATGAATCATTGAGAATAACAAATCTAATGTAATTTGTATGCTCCATCAAAATGATGTAAATCATAACTTTGGGTGTGTATATCTTTAATGCAACATTGATGTGTGTCTTTGAACAACAGTAACATATGTTATAATATCTGTTCTTAACGTGTACACAACATGTTATGTTTTACAGAGATTGATTTAACATATGTGACGGAGGAGGAAGAGGCTGCCTTGGAGTCTAATGGTATGTGAAATATATCTATCATGTTTCCAACATGTTGCTTTATTTGAAATCATTTCATTGAAGACATTCAAAGTCTACAGCTTTTGCACTTTAAAAAGGAATATTATTTGTCTGTTCAAATACAATACTGCCCCCTTTCTATATCAGGCAGCATGATTTTTTTTTTTTTAAATGTATAATTCATGCCATCATTATGTCACATGCATATTCCAGGCCAAAACACAATAATAATGTTATAATTGTACAGACAGTAATTGATATTCATCTGAGTGCCTATATGCATACCATATCCTCATTTCATAATTGTTTACAAATTCAAACACACTTCTAAGTATATTGAAAACATAATCAATTTGAAATGCGTTGATTTGATTTCATGATGTATGAGATGTTAATATATATTTATTAAATTTTCAGATGGATCCACCACTTCTGGTCATCTGGTTTCCGCCCCTGCCCAGTCCCCTGATTAGTCACAGACCCCTGCCCATGCCCAGACCCCTGCGCATGCCCAGACCCCTGCCCATGCCCAGACCCCTGCATATGCCCAGACCACTGCCCATGCCCAGACACCTGCCCATGCCCAGACCCCTGCCGGCCCTTCCCATTTATCATTTCCTGCCCCTCCCAAAAAATGCCCCTACAACCCCCTTCGCCACTCTCCCCGTATTATGGCCCGTACAGCTGCCCAGACCCCAACTCCCCACTCCCCAGCTGTACGGCCTACCCCGGAGCATCAGCTCATCCCTCCCCAAGCCAATCCCATCCCTCCCCAAGCCAATCCCATCCCTCCCCAACCCAATCCCATCCCTCCCCCCTGTCTCAACCTTCATTGTCCTGAGTGTCGGATTGTCCTTCCCAGGCACAGCTGTAAGTATCATTCAAAATCAACATTATAAGATACTTAAAGGTACACTGAAGGAAAATATTTTCTATTGTGATTCAAATAGAGCATGCAATGTTAATCAAATTTATAATTTACTACTCTTATGAATTATTCTTCATTCTCTTGATATCTTTATTGAAACAAAGAAATGCCTATAATTATTTAAAAAAATAAAATAATTGTGGACATCATTTCTTTATTGTTGGATGAATGTATCCATCAACCAGCAGGGACAAACAAAGTTGATAAACAAATATGGCCTGCCCTAAAAACCGACATTCTTGCATTCAAAATCTAGCTATAGAATTCAAACATTTAAAGAATATGTGTAATTTTTAAATATTTGTAATGTCATGCTCTATCTGAATCAGTCAATTAAATATTTAGGTTCAGTGTCCCTTTAATTGGATATCACTACATATACCAATCACCACTACTTGGATCCAACAATTAATGTACAAATGTTTATACATTATCTCTTGTCTAACCCAGTGGGAATGTAATTTCTTCAGGTTGCTATGTTTACACAGCTTGTCCTCAATGCCAAAATGTTTAAGGATAGGTGTGCCTACCACAGTATAATTAAAATATTTAAATTGCTAATGTAAGTACAATGTAAATCCTTTAACAAGATTTTATACACTCAAGCTGTATAAGTGGATCATCTAAAACCAATTAAAGGGGACAACATGTTTGAGTAAACTGTCCCTTTAATGATTTCGGTCTGTCTGAATAACATAATTCATGTGTAAAGAATAAATTTAAACTAATTGATGTAAAGAATGATTTGTCTTTATGATGACAATGTATCTTTTCTATTTTTTTCGTCTGTTGTGTAATTATCATTAATATTTAATTTATTCTTTATTTTAGGCTGTGACTCAGCATGGCTCATGCTAGAAGGTATAGCAAGAGTAGAGCAGGCCGTGTTGAGGAACGCAGCTGTCCTGAGAGGGATGAACGACACCATGCAGGCCCAGTTCCGGGTTCAGGACTTGACTCTGCGTGAAATTATGCGATTAAGTTCAAGGCCTGAATCTGGAGCTGGACATGCACAGGACGATGAAGAGGATGACCAGTAAGTGGAGGATCTGGAGATGCTCCAAGGTGGCAGATAAGAATCCTCCGTCCACATGTTGATGTTTTTTTTTATTGTTGCCATTTGTCCTTTTTAAAAGTTTATTGTTGTGCCTGTTGCACTCTTTTACCTTGTCATATGTCTCCAATGGGGCTATGGTGGCCCTTGGCAACTCTCTTCATGGACTGTGATGCACTGTGTTACCTTGTCATATGTCTCCAATGGGGCTATGGTGGCCCTTGGCAACTCTCTTCATGGACTGTGATGCACTCTTTTACCTTGTCATATGTCTCCAATGGGGCTATGGTGGCCCTTGGCAACTCTCTTCATGGACTGTGATGCACTGTGTTACCTTGTCATATGTCTCCAATGGTGCTATGGTGGCCCTTGGCAACTCTCTTCATGGACTGTGATGCACTCTTTTACCTTGTCATATGTCTCCAATGGGGCTATGGTGGCCCTTGGCAACTCTCTTCATGGACTGTGATGCACTGTGTTACCTTGTCATATGTCTCCAATGGGGCTATGGTGGCCCTTGGTAACTCTCTTCATGGACTGTGATGCACTCTTTTACCTTGTCATATGTCTCCAATGGGGCTATGGTGGCCCTTGGCAACTCTCTTCATGGACTGTGATGCACTGTGTTACCTTGTCATATGTCTCCAATGGGGCTATGGTGGCCCTTGGTAACTCTCTTCATGGACTGTGATGCACTCTTTTACCTTGTCATATGTCTCCAATGGGGCTATGGTGGCCCTTGGCAACTCTCTTCATGGACTGTGATGCACTCTTTTACCTTGTCATATGTCTCCAATGGGGCTGTGGTGGCCCTTGGCAACTCTCTTCATGGACTGTGATGCACTGTGTTACCTTGTCATATGTCTCCAATGGGGCTATGGTGGCCCTTGGTAACTCTCTTCATGGACTGTGATGCACTGTGTTACCTTGTCATATGTCTCCAATGGGGCTATGGTGGCCCTTGGTAACTCTCTTCATGGACTGTGATGCACTCTTTTACCTTGTCATATGTCTCCAATGGGGCTATGGTGGCCCTTGGCAACTCTCTTCATGGACTGTGATGCACTGTGTTACCTTGTCATATGTCTCCAATGGGGCTATGGTGGCCCTTGGCAACTCTCTTCATGGACTGTGATGCACTCTGTTACCTTGTCATATGGCTCAAATATTCCTTATTTTTACAAGATTATTTCTAAACGTTGTTGATGTTTTCTTACATACTAATAAAAGACATGTAATTGCATGATTATTTGTCCTCATTCTTCATGTTATTTTTTTAAAGCTCTAGTTTATCTTGTTGATCCTTAAAGGGACCTACCAAAAATATTTTTTTATAAAAAATCATATATGTAAGACAATTGTAAATGACTTTAAGATTAACATCTCCAATGTAATCTTATTATTTGTCTTTATATATTTTTCTCTTAGCTTTATCATTGCATGATTATGATTAGCATAGTAATTGTTTTATATATGTATATATAGATTGTTATTTGTGTATATATGTATATTTCAATTTTCACATCCATGTGTGTATTTAGAAACTCTGCATGAATTGATGCACCTTTAACAAATGATCTGAGGATTGATACAATGATATAATCCCTGTAAAGTGTTCATTTTATTGAAATAGTATTGTCTATGTGTATCCTCTTTTTAAAAACAAAATAATGTCCCTTTAAGGGATGGTGAGCACAATTGTTAATGAATGTATTTCCATTTCTAAAGCTTTTTTGTCCTTTTTACATGAACAAGGACATATAATCTTATTAATAAACAATCTTATTGTAATGTTGACAGCACATGTATTTCATTTTCTATTCTATCTTATTGTAAAAGTGTAACCAAATAAATCTCTGTGTGTAATGCAAATATTTTAGATGATGAATATTTTTTTAAAAATATGTTAACAAAATAATTCTACTCCCATATATGGCTATAGGTAGGCTGACCATATTTAAACTTGAATAAATGACACGTTTAATCAATCCATGTATCATTATTGTTATTCCAAAACAATCAAAACATATCTTAAAACATCAATGGCATATGTATTTCTCATGTGTATCTTTTAAATGTTAAAGATATACACCATAGCTATAGTTCAAGGGGCAGTCAAGTCCGAAAAGATGATTCATGATTTGGTGACATTCCTAGATAGCAATCTAGACACATACTAGTTCCTAAAATATAAATACGTTTTTTAGTGATATGCCAAGCTGTCAACTGAGTCCTTGTATTGGCTGCGGTTTTTCAGCTATCTCGGATGCGCCATGTTGCTTAAAACGTCACCTGCCAGGCTGTCCAATGATTCCTTGTATTGACTGACGTTCTTACGTGATCAAGAATGTGCCTTTTATTGGATGGCGTTTTGACGCGATCAAGGATGCGCCTTTTTTTTGGGGCGCTCTTACGTGATCAAGAATGTGCCTTTTATTGGATGGCGTTCTTACGTGATCAAGGAAGCGCCATGTTAAGACGTCACATGCAAAGGTAAAAAAACGTATGATTGGATTACGTAGTCCCGCAATATTTGTTTGTGCACGTTAAACACGTTTGTGACTGCAGCCAATTTTAAAAACCTTGCGAATATGTATTATTTGCATCATGTTACATTGTTGACCCGTAGCTGATAAAGACCACCACATTCTCTTTTGCTGGATGTTTGGTTGAATAAACGAACGAAAGCAAAATGTTTTCATGCATATGATATTTCGAGGCAAGTGCAAATCTCTATAGTCCATGTTGTTTAATATGTTTGTCAACAATATGTTCCTTTTTCATAAAAATGACTGTTGTTTTTAATGTTAAAGATATCTAATTAATAAATTTGCGCTATTGTGTTAGAATAAAGTAATCAATATGCATTTAGCTTTATCATATGCTAAATATATGATGCCGACTTCTTCTAAATGTAATTTCGTTGTATATTTTATTAAAGGTTCATTAGACACTCACATTATAAATCAAAACTTTTTATTTTGTCTCTAGTTAGATTGTCCATTGTTTAACAAATACACGTTTCATTTTGCTTCTGTTCAAAGAAAATGTAATTAATTTTCAGACTCCTAGCCCAGCCTCTGAGTTTCATGTGAGTACCATCTCCTGTTTGTGTAAAGGGTCTTTTCATATGTTAATGATGGGGTATTGTCTTGTTTTACGGTTGTAATGGGGGTTCATCTATATTTTCAATAGAGCTAACCCGATTTTCTTTGAAAGTGTTTGAAGCTTTGTAATATTGATATCAGTATATGTTAATCTTGTTGTTTGTAGTAGTGTCTATTACATACAGTTCTGTTAAAAATATAGTATACTGTCCCTTTAATGCAAATGTTGATTTTTGTATCATGTATGAGTTCCACATTGTTTAATCTTCAAATATATTATTGTTAGCATATTTTCACCCCCCACTCCTAAAAGGACTTTAAATCATATTCATTGTTCAAACAAATGTCTTTCTAAAAAAAAATTAACACAATAATGTCTCTTTAAGAAAATATACTTTATTTAACACGTCAATATAAATCTGATTTCAATATTTAATTTTTGACCAAGTACATGTAGATATACCAACAAGCTTCAAATATGTGTTAGCATATGTAATTTTGTTAAAGGGACAGTTTAGAAAACAAATAATGTTTTGCATTATTCTAAAAGTAAATTTTGTGATATCAAAGGTTTCTCACCAATTAATCATTTGTCTTTGTTTATTTAACCCCTTAACGCCCGAGGACGTGCAGGGTACGTCCTCTAAAGGATGTCAGTTAACGACTAAGGACGTTCCCTGCACGTACTCGGTCTGGAAAGCATCTGGAAGCGATCCTGCTCGCTTCCAGCTGCTTTCCGGTTATTGCAGCGATGCCTCGATATCGAGGCATCCTGCAATAACACTGTCTGGCCACCCGATGCAGAGAGAGCCACTCTGTGGCCCTCTCTGCACCGGACATCGATGGCCGGTATCGTTGGTGGGTGGGAGCCGACTTGGGAGGCGGGTGGGCGGCCATCGGTGAGATGTGTAAGGTGGAGGGGGGCGGGATCGGAAGCGGAGCCGACGGGGGCGCGCACGGGCGTGCGCGCGTGCACGGGGGTGGCGGGCGGGCGCGTGCACGGGGCGGGAGCGGGTGGGAACCACTACACTACAGAAAAAAAGTTAAAGAAAAGTTAAAAAAAAATGAAATAAACTTTTTTTTTTAAGCATCTAAGGGATCTGGAAGGGGTGGGTGGTTGGTCTTGGGGGGGGGGGGGAAGCTACACTACAGAAAAGGGACATTTTTTTTTAAAAAAAGCATTTTTTTCACTAAACTGGGTACTGGCAGACAGCTGCCAGTACCCAAGATGGCGCATATTAAGTCAGAGGGGGAGGGTTAGAGAGCTGTTTGGTGGGGGATCAGTGAGGTTGGGGGCTAAGGGGGATCCCTACACAGAAGCATATGTAAATATGCTAACAAAAAATGCACAAAAAAGCCCAAATATACCTTTTATTTTAGTACTGGCAGAGTTTCTGCCAGTACTTAAGATGGCGGGGACATTTGTGGGGTAGGGGAGGGAAGAGAGATGTTTGGGAGGGATCAGGGGGTCTGATGTTTCAGGTGGGAGGCTGATCTTTACACTAAAGCTAAAATTAACCCTGCAAGCTCCCTACAAGCTACCTAATTAACCCCTTCACTGCTAGCCATAATACACGTGTGATGCGCAGCGCCATTTAGCAGCATTCTAATTACCAAAAAGCAACGCCAAAGTCATATATGTCTGCTATTTCTGAACAAAGGGGATCCCAGAGAAGCATTTACAACCATTTGTGCCATAATTGCACAAGCTGTTTGTAAATTATTTCAGTGAGAAACCTAAAATTGTGAAATATTTTACGTTTTTTTTAATTTGATCGCATTTGGCGGTGAAATGGTGGCATGAAATATACCAAAATGGGCCTAGATCAATACTTGGGGTTGTCTACTACACTACATTAAAGCTAAAATTACCCCAAAAAGCTCCTTACATGCTCCCTAATTAACCCCTTCACTGCTGGGCATAATACACGTGTGGTGCGCAGTGGCATTTAGCGGCCTTCTAATTACCAAAAAGCAATGCCAAAGCCATATATGTCTGCTATTTCTGAACAAAGGGGATCCCAGAGAAGAATTTACAACCATTTATGCCATAATTGCACAAGCAGTTTGTAAATAATTTCAGTGAGAAACTGAAAGTTTGTGAAAAAATTTGTGAAAAAGTGAACAATTTTTTGTATTTGATCGCATTTGGCGGTGAAATGGTGGCATGAAATATACCAAAATGGGCCTAGATCAATAATTTGGGATGTCTTCTAAACAAAAATATATACATGTCAATGGATATTCAGGGATTCCTGAAAGATATTAGTGTTCTAATGTAACTAGCTTTAATTTTGAAAAAAAATGGTTTGAAAATAGCAAAGTGCTACTTGTATTTATGGCCCTATAAGTTACAAAAAAAGCAAAGAAGATGTAAACATTGGGTATTTCTAAACTCAGGACAAAATTTAGAAACAATTTAGCATGGGTGTTTTTTGGTGGTTGTAGATATGTAACAGATTTTGGGGTTCAAAGTTAGAAAAAGTGTGTTTTTTTCCATTTTTCCTCATATTTTATAATTTTTTTTATAGTAAATGATAAGATATGATGAAAATAATGGTATTTTTAGAAATTCCATTTAATGGCGAGAAAAACGGTATATAATATGTGTGGGTACAGTAAATGAGTAAGAGGAAAATTTCAGCTAAACACAAACACCGCAGAAATGTAAAAATAGCCTTGGTCCCAAACGGACAGAAAATGGAAAAGTGCTCTGGTCACTAAGGGGTTAAATTTGCTAGCTAAACCTATGAGGTTCGTGTGCTCATTTCTTCGAGCTTGAAGAGTGCATGTAATCATTATACAATTTGACCACTAGAGGGCATTTGGATAGCATTTGTATATGTAAAACCTTGTGCTCATACAGCATATTATTTACCATGTATTGATCATTGATATCTAAAAGGTTGTTATGTCAGAACAACAAATAAGTGGTCATTTTTCCTAGTCATAGATACAAGGTTAAGCACATAAGTCACACGTATTTCTCCATGTTTTGTTGTTTCCAACTTGATAATGCGTAATACAGTGTTTTCTTTGTAATCAATAATTTTCTGACTGTCCCTTTAAGCTGTGTTATTGGCATTCAAACAGTAATATGCCATCATGGATAATTGTAATGGTAATTTTGTTTGCGATTCGGGAAACAGTTTGGACATCACATCACAGAAACCAATCAATATCATGAACAAGGATAGGTATGTGATGATGTGGTTTTCACACACTTATAACCCACACTCTGCAAACAATCTTCCTCCATGGACCCGGTCCCATAGAAGTAGATTATATACAGAGTGTGGTCCACAAGTGTATGAAAACCACATCATCACATACCTATCCATTACACATTAAATAAAAAAAACATTAAAGATGAAAATAAATACTTACTTCCTCTTCCTTCCCCTCTTCCCACAGGGCTGAGGCTCTGGGAGGGGCAACTGCCGACTCCGAAGAGTTCTCCTTGGAGATGTTTTGGGAAGAGTGGAAGGAAGAGTACTGGGACGACCAAGGTGAGGAGGAGAAGATGGCTGAGGAGGAGAAGATGGCTGAGGAGGAGAAGATGGCTGAGGAGGAGAAGCTGGCTGAAGAGGAGGAGATGGCTGAAGAGGATGAGATGGCTGAAGAGGAGTAGATGGCCCGGCAGGAGTAGATGGCCCGGCAGGAGTAGATGGGCCGGCAGGAGGAGATGGCCCAGCAGCAGGAGGCCCAGCAGCAAGAGGCCCAGCAGCAGGAGGCCCAGCAGCAGGAGGTGGACCAGGACGTAGACCAGCATGCGCCTCCCGGAAAAAATTGAACATCTCTTGGTGCAGATTAAAGATTCTGTTTTGGCCTTGTTCGATTCTATTGAGTATGTTTATTATTTGGTTTTGTCCTTCAATTATTTGATTTTGTCCATCAAGAATTTGAGTGCGGCCTTCGATATTTTGTATCCGGGAGTTACGCACCTGGTCTATGTAGTCCAGTAGAACCCGCACCTCCGCTATTTCCTATTGTTGTGCTTGGCGGGGTACCCGTGCACGGCGGGGTGCCCGTGCACGGCGGTGTGCGGGTCCTTGAGGGTCCTCTGGTTCCGCGGGCTCCTCCTCTGCTTCCCGGGGCCTCTTCATCAGCTTCCGTGCGCTCTTCGTCACGGGGGGCCTCTTCCCTCCGAAGTGGAAATTCCTCCCCACCACTCTCATCCCGGGGAGATAGATGAGGTTGTGTTTCTTGTGCTGCCTCCTCCCCAGACTCTGTATATTAAAAAAAAAAAAAAAAAAAGGATATATTAGCATATTTGCAAATCAAGCTTTAAATGACTTAGCTTACGATACAATTACAAATGCAGAATCATTAATCCACTTTGAAATCTAACAAACAATCAATACGATTTCCGCTTTTTCAAAACCGTGTTTGTGATATCTCTGGTCAATCTGAATGTTTTCGTGTTTGTTTTCAGTCTGTTTAAATGCACACCTAACCTATAGCCTAGATAGTGATGTAACCGCAAAGTAATTGAATGCGTGTAAACAACGTTATAGCATTAATCTGATCCTTAAAGGGACATGAAACCCAATGTTTTATCTTTCATGATTTAGAAGCATACATTTATTATCAACTTTCTAATGTACTTTTCTTATCTAATTAGCTTCATTCTCTGGATATTCTTTGCTGAAAAGCATATCTAAATATGCTTATAAGATGCTGATTGTTAGCTGAATATAGCTGCCTCCTGTGATTGTTTCACCGTGTGCATGGCTATTTCTTAATTAAAATATATCTCAAGAATGATTCAAATTAGGTAATATAAGTACATTTGAATGTTTTGTCAAATTGTATTCGCTACCTCAATCATGAAAGTAAAGGTTTGCGTATAGTGTCCCTTGAAATACATTTGTATGTGAAATTATTGTTCAATGAGCTTACCGTCAGATGAGAGTGGCAGGTTCCCGGTATCAATTCCTCCGATACCGACTATTTCCACCTCGGAGATGCTGGGCCGCAACATTTCCTCCCATCGGCAGTACTCTATTTCCAGGGCAGGTCCGCCACCGGTTCCTGCGGCATGTCGGGCCTCCAGGCTTAACTTTTTCTTGAGATCCATCTTACAGTCCCGGTAGCGATGTTTTATCGAATCAAGATCTCTGTTCCGGCCACCCACTGCATTGACTGCATTTCTTATCTCATTCCAGAGCCTCCTCTTGTCAGTCGGGGTAGTCTTCTGGTGCTGCAGCCTCCTATACCTGGCCATATAGGCCTCTATGAGGGCCTCCTTCTCCTCCATCGAAAACCTCGCCTCCCTAGTTGCCTTGGCCTTCCCCTGTGACGATGCCCTCTGTTTCCCGGACTGTGAAGCCCTACTCTGTCCGCCACTGGGCCCAGCCACTTGTTCATCTTGAACCAAGTGGCTGGGTCCACCCACCGCTTCCACCCCCGCTTCCTGCCCCCCTTCCTGCCCCCCTTCCTGCCCTGTTCCTCTCCCCCTCCCTCTCCTCCCCCCTCTACCTCTCCCCTGCCTGGCCTCCATCTGTTCCCTAAACTAAACCCCAAATAATCAAACAAAAAGTGAGTGTGATGAAATGAAAGGGGGTCAAAATAAAGAACTAAAAAGACAAAAAAAGTGCTGAAAGTGTGAGAGGGATGTAAAAAAACAAAGAGGGTAAGGAGTATTTAAATAAACCAAAAGAAGAAGAAGACTAAAAGGAGGATATGTAAACTAAATGTAACTAGGGGATGGGTATGGGATGGGGTATGGGATAAGAGTAAATGGGATGAAAGGGAATGGGACTACAGGGAATGGGGTATGGAGTGTAGTATGAGGGGGTAGGGGGTATGGAGTGTATGTAGTGTTATTGATAAGTGTATGTATGTATTGAATGTGTTTGCGTGTAAATGTGTTACGTGTACAGAAAAATCACTTGCTCGCTAACTCACACTACTACTAATTCTCACTAACACACTACTACTAATTCTCACTAACAAACACTCCCACTAACTCTCACTAACTACCACTAACTTACGCTCCCACTAACAACTCTCACTAACAACTCCCACTCCCACTAACTCACTCACGCTCCCACTAACAGACTCTCTCCCACTCCCACTAACTCACTCACGATAACACTAACAACTGACTCTCTCACGCTAACACTAACTCACTCACAATAATGCACCAACTCTCTAATCTTAAACCTCCAATCTCCAAAGACCCACTAGCAACACAGTCAAAGAAGCCCTGCTTGTGTGGTGCTTATATACCCTGTGTAAATGTTTAACGATGTACCAATTTCCGTTGTAAATTGTGTTCAGGTGTGCTTTATTAGCAATTAATATTAGTGCAATGTGTATTAGTTGTGTGAATTTGCGCATGCTCATTTTGAGTTAGTATTTGTGGAATGTGTAGAATGCGATGATGTCATAGTGGTCGTTTTCTCTAACATTGTCCAATAGTATTCTTTTTAAATGTGAATGCGTCATATGACCGAGCTGTGCGTATTCTCGCGAGATCGAGTGTTAGGTGAAAAAAGCTATTTTTTTGCTTTCCCATTGATCTCTATGGGAGACTGTCTTACGCGGGCAGTATTACGCGTGTGACATACACGCGTTAGGAGCATCGTTAGATGGTCTGTTTTGAACTCTAAATACCGGAGTCAAACAATGACGTGCGTTAGACATAAAACACGCGTGGCGTTAGCAACCCATCTACCGCCGAACTCCAAATCTAGCCGCAAGGGTTAGATTGTACAAAGCTCTCTGGGTTTGTGAGATTCTATTTCCCTGGTGAAATTTTAAAAATCCCCTAAGGGGGCGCATGCTGCATTTTTGCATGGGAAGGAGAGGCATACATTACAAAAGTGCACAATGAAAATCCTAAATTAAGGTGTGTCAAAAATTGTTACAAAATTGTTTACCGATAATCATATTTTATCAAAAAGGTAAAATTTGTATGTAAATTACACAGAAATAAATTATATTAAATATGCACAGCATAAATCATAATTTAAGTACACTGGATGTGCAAAAAACACATATGCCGAGATTACGAGTTTTGCGTTAACAGGGGTGCGTTGCTAACTAACCTTTTTTTTCCACCGCTCCCTTAAGACAACGCTGGTATTACAGGTTTTTTTAAACCTGGCGTTAGCCGCAAAAAGGTAAGGGTAGAGCAAAATTTTGCTCCACATCTCACCTCAATACCAGCGTTGCTTATGTCAGCGGTAAGCTGGCTAAACGTGCTCATGCACGATTTCCCCATAGGAATCAATGGGGCAGATTCAGCTGGAAAAAACCTAACACCTTCAAAAAAGCAGCGTTCAGCTTCTAATGCAGCACCATTGTTTCCGATGGGGAAATAAAATTTACGTTTACACCTAACACCCTAACATGAACCCCGAGTCTAAACACACCTAATCTTAAACTTATTAACCCCTAATCTGCCGCCCCCGACATCGCCGACACCTGCATTATATTATTAACCCCTAATCTGCCACTCCGGACACCGCCGCCACCTACATTATACTTATGAACCCCTAATCTGCCGCCCTCAACATCGCTGAACCCTACATTATAGTTATTAACCCCTAATCTGCCGCCCCATCGTCGCCGCTACTATATTAAATTTATTAACCCCTAAACCTAAGTCTAAACCTAAGTCTAACCCCCCTAACTTAAATATAATTTCAATAAATCTAAATAAAATAACTACAATTAAATAAATTAATCCTATTTAAAACTAAATACTTACCTATAAAATAAACTAATAGTTACATTGTATCTATCTTAGGGTTTATATTTATTTTACAGGCAAGTTTGAATTTTTTTTAACTAGGTACAATAGTTATTAAATAGTTATTAACTATTTAATAACTACCTAGCTAGAGTAAAGAGAAATTTACCTGTAAAATAAATCCTAACCTAAATTACAATTACACCTAACACTACACTATCATTAAATTAATTACATAAATTAACTACAATTAACTACAATCAAATTAAATAAACTAAATTACGAAAAACAACAAACACTAAATTACAGAAAATAAAAAAATAATTACAATTTTTTTAAACTAATTACACCTACTCTAATCCCCCTAATAAAATAAAAATGCCCCCCAAAATAAAAAAATTCCCTACCCTATACTAAATTACAAATAGCCCTTTTGCGGGGCATTGCCCCAAAGTAATCAGCTCTATTACCTGTAAAAAAAACAATACCCCCCAACATTAAAACCCACCACCCACACACCCAACCCTAATCTAAAACCCACCCAATCAACCCTTAAAAAAAAACTAACACTACCCCCTTGAAGATCACCCTACCTTGAGCCGTCTTCACCCAGCCGGGCACAAGTGGACCTCCAGAGGGGCAGAAGTCTTCATCTGATCCGGGCAAAAGAGGTCCTCCAAGCGGCAGAAGTCTTCATCCAGGCGGCATCTTCTATCTTCATCCATCCGGAGCGGGTCCATCTTCAATCCAGCTGACGCGGAGCATCCTCTTCAAACGAAGTCCAAGCGAAGAATGAAGGTTCCTTTAAATGACGTCATCCAAGATGGCGTCCCTTGAATTCCGATTGGCTGATAGGATTCTATCAGCCAATTGGAATTAAGGTAAGAAAAATCCTATTGGCTCGCATGAGCTTGCATTCTATTGGCTGTTCCAATCAGCCAATAGAATGCGACCTCAATCCTATTGGCTGATTGCATCATTTAGTTTATTTAATTTAATTGTAGTTAATTGTAGTTAGTTTAGGTAATTCATTTAATGATAGTGTAGTGTTAGGTGTAATTGTAATTTAGGTTAGGATTTATTTTACAGGTAAATTTGTACTTATTTTAACTAGGTCATTATTATATAGTTAATAACTATTTAAAAACTATTGTAGCTAGTTAAAATAAATACAAAGTTGCCTGTAAAATAAATATAAATCCTAAAATAGCTATTGCTAGACTTAGGTTTAGACTTAGGTTTAGGGGTTAATACATTTTATATAGTAGCGGCAACGTTGGGGGCGGCAGATTAGGGGTTAATAAATGTAGGTAGGTGTCGGCTATGTTAGGGACAGCAGATTAGGGGTTAATAAAATGTAACTAGTGTTTGCGAGGCGGGAGTGTGGCGGTTTAGTGGTTAATATATTTAATATAGTGGCGGCGTTGTCCGGTTGGCAGATTAGGGGTTAAAAATTTTATTTAAGTGTTTCCGATGTGGGGGGGGGGGGGGCTCGGTTTAGGGGTTAATAGGTAGTTTATGGGTGTTAGTGTACTTTTGAGCACTTTAGTTAGGAGTTTTATGTTATGGCGTCTTGACAGGACAGGGTGTACCGCTCGCTTCTTCCAAGACTCGTAATAGCGTTAGGTAAATCATAGCGTTAGGCAAATCCCATTAAAAAGATAGGATACGCAATTGACATAAGGGGATTTGCGGTATGCTCGAGTCGCGGAAGAAAAGTGAGCGGTAGACCCTCTCCTGCCAGACTCGTAATACCAGCGGGCGTTAAAAAGCAGCGTTGGGACCTCTCAACGCTGCTTTTTAAGGCTAACGCAAGACTCATAATCTAGCAGATAGATATTTGAACATATAAGGACAAACTACAAAGCATAATTGTTGTTTTTTCGTAAAATTGGCTAAATATGGGTGTTCCATGGGCATATATGAAATTATCTCTCAAATTCCAGCGTAATTCTGTAAACATTTACGCCCTACAGATTTTACGCTTTTTTCCATCGGAACTTAAAAGGTGGCGTGCTTTTACCAAATTACTCAAAAAACAAATTACTCTGAAAGGAAAACTATGCATACAAAAATAACAGCAACATTAAGGTATAGTGCACTGAAAACAGCGTAATGTGATTTGTATTAGGCGTAATATTAAGTCTAAACATACGCTGGGGTCTCCCTCTGTACTTCATCCTCCATTGCAAACTTTTACGTAACAGAAAGCTCTCATTATTTCTATGGTAGACATTTTACCACTCGTGGAAAACCACGACTGGCAAATTTTATTGTCGCCTTAGGTCTGAAGATCTGGATGTAAAAAAGATACCCTTACATTAACAATATAAGGGGGGTAGTTATCAAGCCGTCTACTTTACCTGCCTTCGCCGGTTCAATACGCCCGCCTAAGCTTGCCTACCATCGCCACCGCGGACCTTCAAAATTTTGCCTAAGTTATCAAAAAAGCTGTCAAAAAGCCGCGCACCAAGTACGGGGCGATGAGCAGTGGACTGTGATAGTTATCACTCATCCGATCTGCTGCTCTTCGGCTTTTTGACAGCTTTATTGATACCCCTGTCACTAAGCACCCACACTAACTACACTGTTCTACCCCCTATACCGGCGCCCCCGAAGCCCCCCGCAATTAAATAAAGTTATTAACCCCTAAACCGCTGCTCCTAGACCCCGCCGCAACTATAATAAATGTATTAACCCCTAAACCACCACTCCCGGACACTGCCGCCACCTACATTATACCTATTAACCCCTATCCTGCCCCCCCATACCGTCGCCACCTATAATAAAGTTATTAACCCTATCCTGCGGATCCCGGACCTCGCCGCAACTAAATAGTTTAACCCCTAAACCACCGCTCCCGGACCCCGCCGCAACCTATATTAAACGTATTAACCCCTAATCTGACCCCCCCTACACCGTCGCCACCTATAATAAATTTATTAACCCCTATCCTGCCCCCCCTACACCGCCGCCACTGTAATAAAATTATTAACCCCTAAACCTAAATCTAACATTAACCCTAACACCCCCCTAACTTAAATATTAATTAAATAAATCTAAATAATATTTCTCTTATTAACTAAATTAATCCTATTTAAAACTAAATACTTACCTTTAAAATAAACCCTAATATAGCTACAATATAAATAATAATTATATTGTAGCTATCTTAGGATTTATTTTTTATTTTACAGGCAACTTTCAATTTATTTTAACTAGGTACAATAGCTATTAAATAGTTATTAACTATTTAATATCTACCTAGCTAAAATAAAGAGAAATTTACCTGTAGAATAAAAACTAACCTAAGTTACAATAACACCTAACACTACACTATACTTTAATAAATTATTCCTATTTAAAACTAAATACTTACCTGTAAAATAAACCCTAAGATAATAATTAATTAATTAATTAATTGTAGCTATTTTAGGATTTAAATTTATTTTACAGGTAACTTTGTATTTATTTTAGCTAGTTTGAATAGTTATTAAATAGTTATTAACTATTTAATAACTACCTAGCTAAAAGAAATATAAAATTACCTGTAAAATAAATCCTAACCTAAGTTACAATTAAACCTAACACTATACTATCATTAAATTAATTAAATAAATTAGCTACAAATAACTACAATTAAATTAAATTAAATAAACTAACTAAAGTACAAAAAATAAAAAAAGCTAAGTTACAAAAAATAAAAAAAATAAGTTACAAACATTTAAAAAATATGACAACAATTTTAAGCTACTTACACCTAATCTAAGCCCCCTAATAAAATAACAAATCCCCCCAAAATAAAAAAATGCCCTACCCTTTTCTAAATTAAAAAGTTACCAGCTCTTTTACCTTACCAGCCCTTAAAAGGGCCTTTTGCGGGGCATGCCCCAAAGAAAACAGCTCTTCCGCATTTAAATAAAAATACAACCCCCCCCAACATTAAAACCCACCACCCACATACCCCTAATCTAACCCAAACCCCCCTTAAATAAACCTAACACTACCCCCCTGAAGATCATCCAACCTTGAGTCGTCTTCAGCCAGCCGACCACCGATGGAACCGAAGAGGAGATCCAGAGCGGCAGAAGTCATCATCCAAGGGGCGCTGAAGAAGTCTTCCATCCGATGAAGTCATCATCCAGGCGGCGCTGAAGAGGTCTTCCAACCGGGCGATGTCTTCTTCCAAGCGGCATCTTCAATCTTCTTTCTTCCGGATCCATCTTCATCCCGCCGACGCGGAACATCCTTCTTCCCCGACGGACTAACGACGAATGAAGGTTCCTTTAAGGGACATCATCCAAGATGGCGATCCTTCAATTCCGATTGGCTGATAGGATTCTATGAGCCAATCGGAATTAAGGTAGGAAAAATCTGGTTGGCTGATTGAATCAGCCAATCAGATTGAAGTTCAATCGGATTGGCTGATCCAATCAGCCAATCAGATTGAGCTCGCATTCTATTAGCTGATCGGAACAGCCAATAGAATGCAAGCTCAATCTGATTGGCTGATTGGATCAGCCCATCGGATTGAACTTCAATCTGATTGGCTGATTCAATCAGCCAACCAGATTTTTCCTACCTTAATTCCGATTGGCTGATAGAATCCTATCAGCCAATCAGAATTGAAGGGACGCCATCTTGGATGATGTCCCTTAAAGGAACCTTCATTCGTCGTTAGTCCGTTGGGGAAGAAGGATGTTCCGCATCGGCGGAATGAAGATGGATCCGGAAGAAAGAAGATTGAAGATGCCACTTGGAAGAAGACATCGGCCGGTTGGGAGACCTCTTCAGCGCCGCCTGGATGATGACTTCATCAGATGGAAGACTTCTTCAGTGCCCCTTGGATGATGACTTCTGCCGCTCCGGATCTCCTCTTCGGTTCCATCGGTGGTCGGCTGGCTGAAGACGACTCAAGGTAGGATGATTTTCAGGGGGGTAGTGTTAGGTTTATTTAAGGGGGGTTTGGGTTAGATTAGGGGTATGTGGGTGGTGGGTTTTAATGTTGGGGGGGTTGTATTTTTATTTTACAGGCAAAAGAGCAGAATTCTTTGGGGCATGCCCCGCAAAAGGCCCTTTTAAGGGCTGGTAAGGTAAAAGAGCTGGTAACTTTTTAATTTAGAATAGGGTAGGGCATTTTTTTATTTTGGGGGGCTTTGTTATTTTATTAGGGGGCTTAGATTAGGTGTAAGTAGCTTAAAATTGTTGTCATATTTTTTAAATGTTTGTAACTTATTTTTTTTATTTTTTGTAACTTAGCTTTTTTTATTTTTTTGTACTTTAGTTAGTTTATTTAATTTAATTTAATTGTAGTTATTTGTAGCTAATTTATTTAATTAATTTAATGATAGTGTAGTGTTAGGTTTAATTGTAACTTAGGTTAGGATTTATTTTACAGGTAATTTTGTATTTCTTTTAGCTAGGTAGTTATTAAATAGTTAATAACTATTTAATAACTATTCTAACTAGCTAAAATAAATACAAAGTTACCTGTAAAATAAATATAAATCCTAAAATAGCTACAATGTAATTATTAATTATATTGTAGCCATCTTAGGGTTTATTTTACAGGTAAGTATTTAGTTTTAAATAGGAATAATTTATTAAAGTATAGTGTAGTGTTAGGTGTAATTGTAACTTAGGTTAGTTTTTATTTTACAGGTAAATTTCTCTTTATTTTAGCTAGGTAGATATTAAATAGTTAATAACTATTTAATAGCTATTGTACCTAGTTAAAATAAATTGAAAGTTGCCTGTAAAATAAAAATAAATCCTAAAATAGCTACAATATAATTATTATTTATATTGTAGCTATATTAGGGTTTATTTTAAAGGTAAGTATTTAGTTTTAAATAGGATTAATTTAGTTAATAATAGAAATATTATTTAGATTTATTTAATTAATATTCAAGTTAGGGGGTGTTAGGGTTAGTGTTAGACTTAGGTTTAGGGGTTAATAATTTTATTACAGTGGCGGCGGTCTAGGGGGGAGTAGGATAGGGGTTAATAAATTTATTATAGGTGGCGATGGTGTAGGGGCAGGATAGGGGTTAATAGGTATAATGTAGGTGGCGGCGGGGTCCGGGAGCGGCGGTTTAGGGGTTAACATATTTATTATAGTGGCGGTGGGCTCTGGGAGCGGCGGTTTAGGGGTTAACATATTTATTATAGTGGTGGTGGGCTCCGGGAGAGGCGGTTTAGGGGTTAACCTATTTATTGTAGTGGCTGTGGGGTCGGGGAGTGGCGGTTTAGGGGTTAACATATTTATTGTAGTGGCTGCGGGGTCCGGGAGCGGCGGTTTAGGGGTTAATCAGTTTATTAGAGTGGCGGTGGGCTTCAGGAGTGGCGGTTTAGGGGGTAATACATTTATTTAGTTGCGACGGTGTAGGGGGGGCAGATTAGGGGTGTTTAGACTCGGGGTACATGTTAGGGTGTTCGGTGCAGTCATCTCCCATAGGAATCAATGGGATGTCGGGCAGCAGCGAACATGAACTTTCGCTATGGTCAGACTCCCATTGATTCCTATGGGATCCGCCGCCTCCAGGGCGCTGTGCCGGAAACGTGCCGAGCGTACCTGCTAGTTTTTTGATAACTAGCAAAAGTAGTCAGATTGAGCCGCACTTGTGTGCGGAACATCTGTAGTGACGTAAGCATCGATCTGTGTCGGACTGAGTCCGGCGGATCGAAGCTTACGTCACTAAATTCTACTTTCTCCGGTGTGTAGGGCTTGATAACTAAGGCGAATCAGCCTCGCCACAAAAACGCTGCGGAATTCCAGCGTATTTGAGGTTGATGGCTTGATAACTAGGGGCCAAGGTCTAAAAAAATATCAACGATTTTGCCTGATTACTCTCCATGCTGGTGAGTTTTTGATCATTGGGCCCTCAGTAATGGGGCCATAGGAAAATACATAGAAAGGCAGGAGGATGGTAAAAACTTGCATGTAAATGTACATTTTGATCTGTGTGTTTACAAAATAATATTGTGCATAAGTGATTTTTTACATAAATTCTTGAATCAATATATATATTAGCTTGTAAAAACAAAATGTAAAATCAATGTCACTGCTTAGTTAAAGAATCTGAAATCTTTACTATTGAAAACAATCTGCAAGATTATAAATAATATGAAAATCAATGTCACTACTTAAGGAATGTGAAATATTTACTATAAAAAGCTGCGTGCAATATTATAAATAATGGAGCAAAATCAATGCCTCTACATAGAGAATCTGATTTTTTTTTCCTACAGAAACCATGAACTGTACTTGCTTTATATTACAAACATTTCATGTTTCCCTTAATTGAGACATTAGACCCCATTTAATAAAGCCTAGATGGACAAGGTTCGCTTCTGTGAATCTATCCGAAAGCGGGCAGCAATATGCTTCCTGTATTTAACATTGCACAAGTGCGTGCTTGCGCAATACCGCCCCTGTTCACACGAGCCCAATGGCACTTGAGTAGGGGCTGTCAATCACCCTGGGCGAATGTGTCTGGGGTGATTCAAATCTGCTAGATAACAGCTGGCATAAAAGTTTGTAAGCAGAGAATCCAAAGCTGCAAACACAGCTTAATAACTGGAGCCCATTGACTTTACTTTGTTTGCACTACATGTGGAACACATTTATTAAATATATACTCTAGAAATCAGTTCATTCAGTAAAGGGGTTAATCTGCAATGTAAGCGAAACCGTACATCCTTTGTGGCTAAGAGAACTTTAAAGAACATGATTTTCATAAAAATATACATTCCAAGATGAAATTATTATTATTATCAGGTATTTGTAGAGCGCCAACAGATTCCGCAGCGCTGAAATTAGTGTAACTAGTGTGAAATAAACTGGTAAATAAGCCAATGTCCGTAGGAACATTTCTCTCTCTATATTTTACTATTGGAAATAATAAATAAGTCAATACAAAAAATACTTTAACTCAGTTTGATATAAGAAAATGCAAAGTCTTTACATTTTTTGAGAGTAGACTACACCCTGATAACCAGTTCTGTGGAACTACATTTCACTTAGGGTTAGGGCACATCTCCTTTTAGGATTGGAACTGGGCTGTTCTCAATATAGGAGCATAATTCCAAATCCCACTCAGGAAATATTTCACTACATCATAGTATTAAACATTTTTCCTTTTAATGCATTGAATTAATAATACATAGCCATAGAGTAGGTGATAGGCGAACTTTCCTATTAAAGGGAAACAAAAGCACAAATAGAAAAAGCTCTAATACACTAGAGCATTTATTTATTGTACTATAGTTTACTTATAACTGGAGTTAAACACATTGTTTAAGTCAGCCTCAAAGCTGCAGAGCACGACTGGGACCTATCTAAGCACATATGAGCCAACGACAAGAGGCATATGTGCAAAAGCCACCAATCACAAGCTAGCTCCAAGAAGTGCATTGCTGCTCCTGAGCCTACCTAGGCTGCATTTCAGCAAAACATACTAACCAAAGGGAACAAATTCAATTTTATAACACAATTAGAGTGAAAAATCTCCTAAAGGGACATTCCTGCCCAAACTGGAATACACATGGATACATTTCAGTTTTTAATAGAAGCATTTTTGTAATACAATGTACACGAATTAGCAAAAATGCTTCTAATAAAAGCTATAACTGTGTATTTAAGTATGCACCGTGCACCAGCATTTTAAACACAGCACTTGCTCAGAGAGACTATGGTGCTTGTTCCATCTGGTAATGACTTAATTTGTTAATAGCTGATATGATACAAGCCCCACTGGTGCTCTGAGCAGCTTCAGCATTTAAAATGCTGTTGCACTGAGAATACTGTATCTAGCTATGCTTCACATGCACATGCAGAGAAAAATATTAACACTAAAACACTGATTACTTTTACTAGAAGCATTTTTGCCAGTACATTTATATTGTAAATATGTTTCTATTCAAAAGTGTAATTTGTCTACGTGCATTTAAGTTTTGACTGGAATGTCCTCTAATGCTCTTTGTAAATCATGAAATGTTAACATGCCATTAGTTACTTATCTCACTGACAATTTAACCAGTTAGTATTTATTTGGAATAGAATGTTGGGCTATTTGTTGACTGAGCTTTTTTCTTTCTTAAAGGGACAGTACACTGTAAAATTGTTTTTATATGAATGTATTTTCAATGACTTATTATACCAGCTTCAGAGTATAAAATGTATGAGACATTGCATTTTCAGGTTTATTTGTGTATATGAAGTAGCTGGTATTGTGCTTTTAAACCACAGCCTATTACAATGGGTTGAGCTTCAGGTAATATCAGACCTCATTATGTTATCACTTTGTATACACACACTTGCTTCCTTATCTTATATTTGTCTGGAAAACTAAAGTTCAATACATAGAGAGAACAATGGAAAAATATAATTTTATTATTTAACTATCCTGCACCCCACTGGGGCCTCCATTACATATGCAGCGTCGCCCGCAAAATCCACCGCCGCCAGATTTTACGCGATTTTGGTATTACATATACGGCGTAGCATACAAGCTACGCGCGTATATTTCACCCTTCAGACGTATTTTTTTATCTATAGACTAACATACAACAGATGCGCAATTTGGTATCCAATATACAGCGTAAGGACTTACGCGCGCAGGATTCAGAGAATCTACTCCATTCTTATCTCGCCACAAATTGCAGACACAGGAACCCTTGCACTGACTAAAAAAGTGACGTAACTCCCTGACGGGGACCCCACTGCTCCTCCTGTCCTCTCCAATACTCCTCTCCCTGCCATCCTCACACTAAATCACACTACACACACTCACACTCACTCCCAGTTCAATCACACACAATCACAACCAAACACAGCCTATCACACTGTAAAATTGAAATAAAATGTGTGAGGTGTAAGAAAAAAAAGTGTGGTGTATTTGTATATGTATGTATGCAAAATGTGTGTAAGTGTACAAGCTTAATCAACCAACAATGCAACCTAACTAACTCCTCTGTTTGCACCTCTCTCTCTACTCTGACTAATCCTCCACTCCAGTGTAGTGTGCTGTAGCTCAAAGAACAATCGCATTTATATTTGAAATTGCGGTTAATTTTTACGTGTTAGCCTAATTTGAATAATACTACTCTTTCTTGACACTTTCCATGGACAAAATACTGGCGTAAGTTACTTGCGATGACTAAAATGTGTATATGTGCACATTTCAGAAGATCGCCAGTTTGTCCTACTTACGCCAGTTTAGCATCTAACGGGGCAGTATATGTAATACCCCGGTGTGTGAGGTGAAATTACGGGCGGCGCGGGTTCCCACGCTTGCGCCAAAACCTGCGCCGTATATTTGATCACGCCCTGGGAGTTTAATTTCTTCTGCTGGCTGTGTATATTTAAAGGGACAGTATACTGAAAAATAGTTTTTCGCTTAATGTGTTTACAATTGCTTTTTTTACCAACTGCAGAGAAAAAAATGTATGAAAAATAACTTTTAAATGTTTTTTTGTGTATATTAAAGCTCTGATTTTGTGTTTTGAAGCCACAACCTAATAAAATGGGTTGAGCTTGTAGGTACAATCAGATCTCATTACTTTATCACATTGTGCAAATATATCTGCTTCTTTATCTTATATCTGTCCATAAAACAATCACCAGTACTTGGAGAGAACAATGGAAAATCAACATTGTATTACCTTATCTCTGCTATATCCCACTGGGAGTATAATTTCTTCTGCTGGCTGTGTTTACAAAGCTTATCTATAGCTGGGACCTGCGGCCACAAACTTTCAGAATAGGTGGGGATACCACATGCTAAATCAACTATTTCAAATGCCAATATAAGGGTAAAGGAGCTACTTGTAAACAATTTAATACTCTCCAGCAGGTAAAGTGGATCATTGGGAACAAATTAAAGGGGAGAACATTTTTGAGTAAACTGTCCCTTTAAGCTAATCAATAGCTGAGACTCCAGTATCAAAACTTTTAGTATAGGTTGGGAAACCACAGGCTAAATCAGCTATTTCAAAGGCCAAAGTAGGGGTAAAGGAGCTACTTGTAAACAATTTAATACACTCCAGCAGGTAAAATGGATCATTGGGAACAATTTAAATGAGAGAAAAATTTTGGGTGATCCGTCCCTTTAAGTACTAATAAAAGGAACACATTCTATATTCAATTGAAATAAATACTTTAGATTGTTTAAGCCATATTTCATTACCATTTATGATACAATTTAACTTTAAATTAAAATCACATGAGTGTATATCTGATCTTATATTCTTTCCCAATGGTTATGATGTAACATATCCCCTTATGTGCCATGCAAATTCTACATGGGAAACACATGGAGATCTTCTTGCTTTCCCTAATTATTAGTCTTAGGTTCTTCTTACATTGACTGCATGGCTGTTTTCTACAGGAGAATCAGATGAATCAAGCACAGAAAAAAATAATACTATTAGATTGCACTGATTTAATCTAAAACTCAATTACTTATATCATGGTCTACAATTTTTTCTAAAAAAGACTGGACTAGAGATGGCTGCGCAAACACCCACGAAAGCCAAGCCCCCCGTCGGTGCCCAGGTAAGAGGGTACCCCTGGTACCATGACACACCAATAGGGTTGATACCAAGCCAGTATTTTACTAGTATGACCAGTATAGGGCTAGATTAAAAAGTTAAACTTTGAATATCGTAACCATGTTAATGTATTCTCACCTACACTTCAATGGAGCGCACAAACTGGAAAAAAACCCTCACAAACAGGAAAAAACTAACACCCATACTCGCACGCTAACCTGATCACGTTTATTCAAGAGCACTAAACCCGTCATGAAATATGAATATTTCACATTCCAATGTTCTTCACATAGAAGAATATGTTCTATTTACTGTATTCTTAAATAAATATTTCTATATATATCTGATGATTTTTTGGTAAAATATATACCTATACCTATTTATCTATCTTTATCTATCTATCTATCTATCTATCTATCTATCTATCTAGTTAGATGTATAGAGATATATTTAGCAATATCTATTTATAAATACATAGACCATGTTCCTCTATGTAAAGAACATTGCAATGTGACATATTTACTGTAAATACACAGTAAAAACCATTATAAAATATTAATATTGAATAAATATGCTTTTTCATGTTTTGAGGTATTTCCGTTTAAAGGGCTGCAAAGCATATACATATATGTATAGATGTGTGCACATATGTAAATTTATATGTTTATATGTATATATACATATGTAAAGACATATATACATATAAATACATCTGCACACACACACACATATATATGTATATCTACTAGTGTTAAAGTCCGTGTACACAGGCCACAATGTTTAAGGAAAGAAATATACCTATCCCTTTATCCATCTACCCCAATCCCTCTATCAATTTCTCAGTTTCCCTCTATCCCTATCCATCTATCTCTTTATCCCTATCCCTCTATCCATCTATCCCAATCCCTCTATCAATTTATCCCTATCCCTCTATCCCTATACATATATCACTCTATCCCTTTCCATCTATCCCTCTATCCATATCCCTCTATACATCTATCCCTCTATCCATCTACCCAAATCCCTCTATCAATTTATCCCTATCCATCTATTCCTATCCATATATCCCTCTATCCCTATCCAGCTATCCCTCTATCCCTATCCCTCTATCCTTCTATTCCTCTATCCATCTATCCCTCTCCCTCTATCCTTATCCCTCTATACATCTATCCATATACATCTATCCGTATCCCTCTATCCAACTACCCCAATCCCTCTATCAATTTATCCCTATCCCTCTATCCCTATCCATATATCCATCTATCCCTATCCCTCTATCCATCTATCCCTCTATCCATGTACCCAAATCCCTCTATCAATTTATCCCTATCCCCCTATCCCTATCCATATATCCCTCTATCCCTATCCAGCTATCCCTCTATCCCTATCCCTCTATCCTTCTATTCCTCTATCCATCTATCCCTCTCCCTCTATCCTTATCCCTCTATACATCTATCCATATACATCTATCCTTATCCCTCTATCCAACTACCCCAATCCCTCTATCAATTTATCCCTATCCCTCTATTCCTATCCATCTATCACAACCCTATCCCTCTATCCCTATCCATCTATGACTTTCCCACTATCCCTCTCCCTCTATCCTTATCCCTCTATCCCTATTCCTCTATCCCTATCACTCTATCCCTTTATCCCTATCACTCTATCCCTATCCCTCTATTTTTATTTATCTGCAGTGTAGGATACCCCTAACCTTACAACCTCCCTGATCCCCCCTCAAACAGCTCTCTAACCCTCCCCCCTCTTACTATTGCTGCCATCTTAAGTACTGGCAGCTGTCTGCCAGTACCTATAAACCCCCTTTTTTTAAAAAAAAATCTTCTTCTGTAGTATAGTGGTCCCACCACCTCCTCCCTCCTGCGATCGACATTTAGTACCCCCCTCCGCACTTTATATATTTAGACATGTATATGTATGCATATATATATGTTAAAGTCCTTTGCAGCCCTTTATTTTCAAACACTATCGCCTAGATTTAGAGTTCTGCGTTAGCCGTCAAAACCAGCGTTAAGGGCTCCAAACGCTGTTTTTTACCGCCCACTGGTATTTAGAGTCAGTCAGGAAAGGGTCTAACGCTCACTTTCCAGCCGCTTCTTTTCCATACCGCAGATCCCCTTACGCCAATTGCGTATCCTATCTTTCCAATGGGATCTTCCTAACGCCGGTATTTAGAGTCTTGGCTGAAGTGAGCGTTAGAAATCTAACGACAAGACTCCAGCCACAGAAAAAAGTCAGGAGTTAAGAGCTTTCTGGGCTAACACCGGTTCATAAAGCTCTTAACTACTGTGCTCTAAAGTACACTAACACCCATAAACTACCTATGTACCCCTAAACCGAGGTCCCCCCACATCGCCGCCACTATAATATATTTTTTTAACCCTAATCTGCCGACCGCACACCGCCGCAACCTACATTATCCCTATGTACCCCTAATCTGCTGCCCCTAACATCGCAGACACCTACATAATATTTATTAACCCCTAATCTGCCCCCCAACGTTGCCGCTACCTTACCTACCCTTATTAACCCCTAATCTGCCGACCGGACCTCGCCGCCACTATAATAAATGTATTAACCCCTAAACCGCCGCACTCCCGCCTCGCAAACCCTATAATACATTTTATTAACCCCTAACATCGCCGCCACCTAACTTCAAGTATTAACCCCTAATCTGCCAACCGGACCTCACCGCTACTCTAATAAATGTATTAACCCCTAAAGCTAAGTCTAACCCTAACCCTAACACCCCCCCTAAGTTAAATATAATTTTTATCTAACGAAATAAATTATTTCTTATTAAATAAATTAATCCTATTTAAAGCTAAATACTTACCTGTAAAATAAACCCTAATATAGCTACAATATAACTAATAATTACATTGTAGCTATTTTAGGATTTATATTTATTTTACAGGCAACTTTGTATTTATTTTAACTAGGTACAATAGCTATTAAATAGTTATTAACTATTTAATAGCTACCTAGTTAAAATAATTACAAAATTACCTGTAAAATAAATCCTAACCTAAGTTACAATTAAACCTAACACTACACCATCAATAAATTAATTAAATAAACTACCTACAATTACCTACAATTAAATCAACTAAACTAAATTACAAAAACAAACAAAAACTAAATTACAAAAAAATTTCCACTAAATTACAAAAAATAAAAAAGATTACAAGAATTTTAAACTAATTACACCTACTCTAAGCCCCCTAAAAGAATAACAAAGCCCCCCAAAATAAAAAAAATGCCCTACCCTATTCAGCTCTATTACCTTACCCTATTCAGCTCTATTACCTTGCCAGCCCTTAAAAGGGCCTTTTGCGGGGCATGCCCCAAATAAATCAGCTCTTTTGCCTGTAAAAAAACCATACAATACCCCCCCAACATTACAACCCACCACCCACATACCCCTAATCTAACCCACCCAAACCCCCCTTAAAAACCTAACACTAAGCCCCTGAAGATCTCCCTACCTTGTATTCACCCAGCCGGGTATCACTGATCCGTCCAGAAGAGGGTCCGAAGTCTTCATCCTATCCGGCAAGAAGAGGTCTAGAAGAGGGTCCGAAGTCTTCATCCTATCTGGCAAGAAGAGGTCCTCCAGAGGGTCCAAAGTCTTCATCCAGGCGGCATCTTCTATCTTCTTCCATCCGGAGCGGAGCGGATCCATCTTGAAGCAGCCAACGCGGAGCCACCCTTCCTCACCGACGTCCTACGTCTGAATGAAAGTTCTTTTAAATGATGTCATCCAAGATGGCGTCCCTCGAATTCCGATTGGCTGATAGGATGCTATCAGCCAATCGGAATTAAGGTAGGAAAAATCTGACTGGCTGATTGAATCAGCCAATCAGATTCAAGTTCAATCTGATTGGCTGATCTAATCAGCCAATCAGATTGAGCTTGCATTCTATTGGCTGATCGGAACAGCCAATAGAATGCGAACTCAATCTGATTGGCTGATCCAATCAGCCAATCCGATTGAACTTGAATCTGATTGGCTGATTCAATCAGCCAATCAGATTTTTCCTACCTTAATTCCGATTGGCTGATAGAATCCTATCAGCCAATCGGAATTCGAGGGACGCCATCTTGGATGACGTCATTTAAAGGAACCTTCATTCGAACTTAGGTCGTCGGTGAGGAAGGATGGCTCTGCGTCGGCTGCTTCAAGATGGATCCGCTCCGCTCCGGATGGAAGAAGATAGAAGATGCCGCCTGGATGAAGACTTTGGACCCTCTGGAGGACCTCTTCTTGCCAGATAGGATGAAGACTTCGGACCCTCTTCTGGACCTCTTCTTGCCGGATAGGATGAAGACTTCGGACCCTCTTCTGGACGGATCGGTGATACCCGGCTGGGTGAATACAAGGTAGGGAGATCTTCAGGGGCTTAGTATTAGGTTTTTTAAGGGGGGTTTGGGTGGGTTAGATTAGGTGTATGTGGGTGGTGGGTTGTAATGTTGGGGGGATATTGTATGTTTTTTTTTACAGGCAAAAGAGCTGATTTCTTTGGGGCATGCCCCGCAAAAGGCCCTTTTAAGGGCTGGTATGGTAATAGAGCTTTTAACTTTTTATTTTAGAATAGGGTAGGGCATTTTTTTTATTTTGGGGGGCTTTGTTATTTTTTTAGGGGGCTTAGAGTCGGTGTAATTAGTTTAAAATTCTTGTAATCTTTTTTTATTTTTTGTAATTTAGTGGGTTTTTTTGTAATTTAGTGGGTTTTTTTTTTTGTAATTTAGTTTAGTTGATTTAATTGTAGGTAATTGTAGGTAGTTAGTTTATTTCATTGTATTTATTTGTAGATATTGTATTTAATTAATGTATTGATAGTGTAGTGTTAGGTTTAATTGTAGATAATTGTAGATATTGTATTTAAATAATTTATTGATAGTGTAGTGTTAGGTTTAATTGTAGATAATTGTTGGTATTTTATTTAATTAATTTATTGATAGTGTAGTGTTAGGTTTAATTGTAACTTAGGTTAGGATTTATTTTACAGGTAATTTTGTAATTATTTTAACTAGGTAGCTATTAAATAGTTAATAACTATTTAATAGCTATTGTACCTAGTTAAAATAAATACAAAGTTGCCTGCAAAATAAATATAAATCCTAAAATAGCTACAATATAATTATTCGTTATATTGTAGCTATATTAGGGTTTATTTTACAGGTAAGTATTTAGCTTTAAATAGGATTAATTTATTTAATAAGAAATAATTTATTTTGTTAGATTAAAATTATATTTAATTTAGGGGGGTGTTAGGGTTAGGGTTAGACTTAGCTTTAGGGGTTAATGCATTTATTATAGTAGCGGTGAGGTCCGATCGGCAGATTAAGGGTTAATACTTGAAGTTAGGTGTCGCCGATGTTAGTGAGGGCAGATTAGGTGTTAGTAAAATTTATTATAGGATTTGCAAAGCGGGAGTGAGGCGGTTTAGGGGTTAAAACATTTATTATAGTGGCGGCGAGGTCCGGTCAGAAGATTAAGGGTTAATAAGTTTAGGTAAGGTAGCAGCGATGTTGGGGGGCAGATTAGGGGTTAATAAATATAATGTAGGTGTCGGCGACGTTGGGGGCAGCAGATTAGGGGTTCATAGGGATAATGTAGTTTGCGGCGGTGTCCGGAGCAGCAGATTAGGGGTTAATAATAATATGCAGGGGTCAGTGATAGCGGGGGCGGCAGGTTAGGGGTTAATAAGTGTAAGGTTAGGGGTGTTTAGACTCGGGGTTCATGTTAGGGTGTTAGGTGCAGACTTAGAAAGTGTTTCCCCATAGGAAACAATGGGGCTGCGTTAGGAGCTGAACGCTGCTTTTTTGCAGGCGTTAGGTTTTTTTTCAGCTCAAACTGCCCCATTGTTTCCTATGGGGATATCGTGCACGAGCACGTTTTTCAAGCTGGCCGCTAGTCCGCTACCGTAAGCAACGCTGGTATTTAGAGTTGAAGTGGCGGTAAATTATGCTCTACGCTCCCTTTTTGGAGCCTAACGCAGCCCTTCAGAGAACTCTAAATACCAGCGTTATTTAAAAGGTGCGGGGGAAAAAAAACACGTGTAGCTAATGCACCCCTTCTAACGCAAAACTCTAAATCTAGCCCCTAATATCTTTAAACCCTTAAAACTTTTTTTCTCTCAATAATCTTTATCAGATAGTGTTTATATGAGTGTAACTATACTTTTAAGTGTATGATGTAACTTTTTCTTCCACTACCTTTTATGCAAGCTCTCAAGTCACGTTAACCTGATGAGCGTAAATTGCGATTGCACTCAAGTGAATGCGCTTACATTCAACTTTTTTTCTTCCCCTACCCTTTCCGCAAACTCTCAAGTCACACTAACCCGATGAGCGTAAATCGCGATTGCGCTCGGGTGAATGCGATTACATTCAACTTATAATGCGCACCCTATTTCTGTAGTGTGCATAAAGTCGTGAAAAGCCAATATCGCTTGCACTCTACAGTTAGCACTCCACTCGTAATCTACCCTCTAGTCAGTATTTTAATGGTTCAGATCAGTGTAGATAATAAAAAATATATGAATAAATGAAGATCCCTTTAAAGTGAAACTGTGTCTAATTAAGTTGGAGTCAGCAAATTACCATTTAAAATCTGTTCAAGCAGCTTTAGTTTCTAAGTCATGCTATATAATTACATATGCAAATTTATTCTAATCAACATAACTAGTATTTTCTTTCAAGAAAGTCGGCAACCTGAGAGAAGGATGATTTCTGTATTAAAATACAGTTAATATCACGCACCTTATTTGGAGATTTGTTTAGGTTACAGCATTTTGTTCTTATTTGTGCAGTATTATGGTTATGTGATCTTTAAGTTATGTATATGTACCTGTTCTACACATTTTGCTTTCCAATAACAAATTTTAGAAGGCAATAATGTTTATTCAAATGTAGTCAACAGTATAGGGAAGCTGATGCAACTCACCTTACACTGGCCCACATATCCAAGTTAAAGGGACAGTCTTCTCCAGAATTTTTATTGTTTAAAAAGATAGTTAATTCATTTATTACCCATTCCCGAGTTTTGAATAACAAACACGGTTATATTAATATACTTTTTACCTCTGTGATTACCTTGTATCTAAGCTTCTGTCGACTGCTTACTTATTTTAGTTCTTTTACCAAACTTGCATTTTAGCCAATCAGTGGCGACTCATAGGTTATTCCACAGGAGTGAGCACAATTTTATTTATTTGGCAAACATGAAATAGCGCTGTATAGCTGTGAAAAACTGTCAAAATGCACTGAGATAAGAGGCGGCCTTCAAGGGCTCAGAAATTAGCATATAAGCCTACCTAGGTTTAGCTTTAAAAAAAGAATACCAACAGAACAAAGAAATTTTGATAATAAAAGTAATATGGAAAGTTGTTTTAAATTGCACCTCCTATCTGAATCATGAAAGTTCAATTTTGACTAGACTGTCCCTTTAAAAGTGTCTTACTCCAAAGCTCCATCTTCAAATAGATCTGTAATAAGTGCCACAAAACCACCACTAGATGGAGTACAAACTTCACCAATGCATTTTGAATGTGAATTTCTCAGAAACTCAGAAAACAATATTGTGTCTCTTGAGATTGGCACAGTAATGGATATGGGTCATATTGTTTTCATTTGATCTCACAGTACATATTGAATTTAGGTTCTTGCCACTCAGGTGATAGGTCGTCCTAATACACTACATAAAACAGTTTTCTCAAAACTAAAAAATTGGTCAAATGTGTATATATAAGGTCAGTAATGCTCAAAATGTTGTCTATATATTATAACCTTTGCCTACTAATTGGAGCAGTACTGCTGAATATTGTTGTTGTCTATGTTTGGGGTGTATGCAGTGGCCCTATCAGCTTGCACATTCACACCAAGCTGAAACACAGATGCTGAACTTTAAATGTGTTCCTTTTTTATTTTATTTTTTATTGAAACTTCTTGTATAAGAGAGTAACTAGTAAATAGATATGTAGGACTAGGATTACGAGTGGAGCATTAGCAGTTACACACAAGCGAGAAGGGGTTTATCACAGGTGTTTCCACACATCGGGTTTAGCGATTGAATTACAAGTTGAAAGTAAAGTGAGTGTAATCATGATTTACGCTAGAATGATTGCTGCGTCCTCAGAGCTCTGGTTTACTGTTTCGCAAAACAAAAAAGTGTCACAAAATATATCATAAATACATTACAAAGTACAGTTACACTAATAACACATAAAATGTGCACAAAAAAATGTGCACAAAAAAGTTACAAAGGGCTTTAACATATATAATTAGATACATACATATACATGTCTACATATATATATCTATGTGTATATGTGTGTGTGTATATATATATATATATACATGTGTTTTATACATGTGTTTATATGTGTGTGTGCATATGTATTTATTTATGTGTATATATGTATTTACAGACATAAATATATATATCTATGTGTATATGTGTGTGTGTGTATATATATATATATATATATATATATATATACACACATACATGTGTATATACATGTGTTTATATGTGTGCGCATATGTATTTATGTATCTTTATATATGTATTTACAGACATAAATATATATACACATAAAAACACATAAATACATATATACACAGTCCAGGGGCGTATTATGGCCTAGGCCAACAAGGCCTGTGCCTATGACAGCAATTTTTTTGGGGCGGCACTTTTTGACACAACTACCACATTGCACTGTGCTCAATATACGGCGCCGCACAATATATATATATATATTTAGTTTCCGCTTGATCTCCTGGGAAGGGACTCCCGACAGCAGAAGTTTCAGTTTGCAGGGCCCTAGTAATTCACTAAAGAAGGTAAGATAGACTTTATATATAAAAAAAAACTTCTGTATCCTGAAGCCCTTCACATTATCCAATGTGCATTGATGAACTGCTACCGTCACACAGTTAAATGAGCAGTTGCCTGTTAATGGGAAATAATTTACCAGATATGATAGGCGTATCGCCAGACTAAACAGCTTGTTTCCATACATCTCACTGAGACCTCCTCACACAGCCACTGCCTATAAGTGGTAAGCCACCTCAATGACGTAACTTGCCTCTTCGAGTGTGTAGTGACCTGCCGAGCTGTGTTGGTGGCATTTGGCAAGACTGGATACCTCTCCTGATGTACTTTGAGCTGAGGGTACAAGAGCTGCACCACACTCGAGACTGCGTGAGGTCACAGTGGGATAAGAGTGGAAACGGCATGGAAAACATCTGTTACTTGGTCTGGAGATATGCCTGTCACATAGAAGCTTACTGCATCATATGTTGAAGTCGGAGATGCACCTACATTTTCAAGAGTATTGAGTATGCCTTCCTGTAATCATTGTGAGCAGACACCAATTCATTTTTAAATGGATTTGATATATATTTGTATTGGAGCATATCACTATATATATATATATATATATATATATATATATATATATATATATATATATATATATATATATATATATATATATATATATATATACATATACTCTATGTATATATATATATATATATATATATATATATATATATATATATATATATATATATATAGTGCTCAGCATAAATGAGTATACCCCTTTTGAAAAGTAAGATTTTAATCAATATCCCAATGAACACAAGAACATTTTCCAGAATTTTGACAAAACTGAGATTTACAGAACATTTGTTTAGCTCATTACATGAAAGTAAGGTTAATAATATAACTTAGATTACAAAATCTTAAGGTTTACTCAAAGTAGGTGATGCACAAAAGAATACAGCCCACAACAAAAACTAATACATCTAGTATATTGTATGACCTCTGTGATTTGTAAGCACCAAGTCTTCTAGGCATGGAACGAACAAGTGGGCACTATATTGCAACATCTATCTTTTTCCATTGGCTTGTGACTACTGTAAATCCCCACTGGGGAAATATTTGTCACTTCCAATACTCCAAATACATACCTCCAATAAGCAACTTGCAATGATTAAAAAAGATGCAAAAAAATCCTCTGAGATAACATATGCTGCTTTCTCAACATAATTTTGATGGATTGGAATTGTACCCAATTATACCAGTTAATTCTTCAAGTGGCTTTACATCCAAAAGGAGAGCATTTAAGCAACATTTAAGAGCATATCTAAACTTTCTAAATATATTATACCTCTTTTTATGTAGGTTTCTGATAAATATGTGCAGATATGCAATAGTGATGTCTGGACTCCCCCTGCTGGTGAAATGTACTTTTTTGTTTTACGTTTGGCCCTTTTTCGTGTCATTTAGTTCTAAAAACTGTATTATTAAATTCTCAGCAGGAAAAGCACACTGCAGACTTCTAAAGGCTAACCCTGCTACACGTCTTTCTCTGATTTTCTTTCTCAGAAAACAAATGCAAAACAATGCATACTAACATAATGACCATAACTAACTTTGGGCCAGATTACAAGTGGCATGCTCTTTAGCACTTTTGCTCATGCACAAACACTGCCAGAAGTAAACTTTTAATGCTTGTGGGTTAGTGGGTTAGTGCACGTAATCCAAGTTGAAAGTAAATTGTGCGTGAGTGAAAGCCGGCGCCCGCGCTAAATTCAAGACTTCGGATATCGCAACCGCGTTAACTTCTTCTATCCATAGACTTCAATGGAGTGTGCAAACTGGAAAAATACTACCACTTATCACTCACCTGCTAGCCCAACACGCATTAGTTCTACTCCGCTAACCCAACATACCAATGTTCCTCATTAAGAAGAAAATGTTCTTTTTGTGATATATATATATACACACACACACACACAAACATTATATATATATATATATATATATATTTTTTTTTTTTGTTGTTGTTGTAAAATATCTATCTACATATATATTTATATTTTTATATATATATATATATATATATATATATATATATATATATATATATATATATATATTTAAAAATACATAGATTTTTTACAGTAAAACACATTATTAAATATTAGGTAAATAAAATATTTTTCATGTTTTCAGGTATTTGAGTGGAAAGGGCTGAAAAGTATATATACATATGTATGTATGTGTATATATGTCTATATATGTTTCTTTATGTGTATATATGTATTTATATACACATATACTCATATAATAAACATAAATACACATGTATACATAGATACATACACACATAGTATTATGTATATGTGTGTATATATCCATCACAGCCCTTTCCATTCAAATACCCTAATTTTTAAAAAATATTTATATTAGCTAGTATGTGTATTAGTGTAACACATTATTCTAATGTATTTATGTTGTGTTTGGTGCAACTTTTAATTTAGCCCTAACCCTTTAGTAACGCTAAACTGATGATAGCAAATAAACAGCGAGATTACGAGTATTGCGGTAACAGGGGTGCGTTGCTAACGCACAGCTTTCCCTCACTGCTCACCTAAAGTAATGCTGGTATTACAGGTTTTTTTAAACCTGGCGTTAGCCGCAAAAAGGTGAGCGTAGAGCAGAATTTAGCTCCACATCTCACCTCAATATCAGCACTGATTACGGTAGCGGTAAGCTGGCAAAACGTGCTCGTGCACGATTTCCCCATAGGAAACAATGGGGCTGAGCTGGCTGAAAAAAAACCTAACACCTGCAAAAAAGCAGCGTTCAGCTCCTAACGCAGCCCATTTGTTTCCTATGGGGAAATACATTTTATGTCTGCACCTAACACCCTAACATGAACCCCGAGTCTAAACACCCCTAATCTTACACTTAATAACCCCTAATCTGCCGCCCCCGCTATCGCTGACACCAACATTATATTATTAACCTCTAATCTGCAGCTCCGGACACCGACGCCACCTACATTATACTTATGGACCCCAAATCTACTGCCCCCAACATCGCCGACACCTACATTATAGTTATTAACCCCTAATCTGCCCCCTCAACGTCGCCGCAACTATATTAAATTTATTAACCCCTAATCTGCAGCTACCAACATAGCCGCCACTATAATAAATTTATTAACCCCTAAACCTATGTCTAACCCTAACCCTAACACCCCTCTAACTTAAATATAATTTAAATAAATCTAAATAAATTTACTACAATTAAATAAATTATTCCTATTTAAAACTAAATACTTACCTATAAAATAAACCCTAAGCTAGCTACAATATAACTAATAGTTACATTGTAGCTAGCTTAGGATTTATATTTATTTTACAGGCAACTTTGTATTTTTTTTAACTAGGTACAATGGTTATTAAATAGTTATTAAATATTTAATAACTACCTAGCTAAAATAAGTACAAAAGTACCTGTAAAATAAACCCTAATCTAAGTTACAATTACACCGAACACTACAATTAAACTAATTACCTAAACTACCTACAATTAATTACAATTAAATTAAATAAACTAAATTACAAAAAAAACCCCCACTAAATTATAGAAAGAAAAAAAAGAATTACAAGAATTTTAAACTAATTACACCTAATCTAATCCCCCTAATAAAATAAAAAAGCCCCCCAAAATAATACAATTCCTTACCCTATACTAAATTACAAATAGCCCTTAAAAGGGCCTTTTGCGGGGCATTGCCCCAAAGTAATCAGCTCTTTCACCTGTAAAAAAAAAATACAATACCCCCCAACATTAAAACCCCCCACCCACACACCCAACCCTACTCTAAAACCCACCCAATCCCCCCTTAAAAAAACCTAACACTACCCCCTTGAAGATCACCCTACCTTGAGCCGTCTTCACCCAGCCGGGCACAAGTGGTCCTCGAGAGGGTCCGAAGTCTTCATCCTATCCGGCCAGAAGAGGACATCCAGACTGGCAGAAGGCTTCATCCAGGCGGCATCTTCTATCTTTATCCTTCCGGAGCGGAGCGGGTCCATCTTCAAGATATCCGACGCGGAGCATCCTCTTCATCCGACGGCCGATGACTGAATGACTGGTCCTTTAAGTGACGTCATCCAAGATGGCGTCCCTTAAATTCCGATTGGCTGATAGAATCCTATCAGCCAATCGGAATTAAGGTAGGAAAAATCCTATTGGCTGATGCAATCAGCCAATAGGATTGAAGTTCAATCCGATTGGCTGATCCAATCAGCCAATAGGATTGAGCTTGCATTCTATTGGCTGTTCCAATCAGCCAATAGAATGCGAGGTCCATAAAACTCTTAACTACTGACTTTTATATGCGGTAGGAGTTTTGACAGGAGAGGGTCTACCGCTCACTTTTTTAGGCGATTGCAATACCGGCGTTAGCCAAATCCCATTAAAAAGATACGATACGCAATTGACATAAGGGGATTTGCGGTAAGCTAAAATCGCGGAAAAAAGTGAGCGGTAGACCCTTTTCTGCCTGACTCGTAATACCAGTGGCCGTTAAAAAGCAGCGTTAGGACCCCTTAACGCTGCTTTTTAAGGCTAATGCAAGACTCGTAATCTAGCCGTTAGTTTGCGCTTGTGCTGTCGAATTTACTTTCAATTTGTAATATGAGCTCAAGTTAGCAATTTCACGATATTTCAATATCATGCAGGCTACCGTTAACAGACCACTTGTAATCTAGCCCTTTGTTGTCTGCTAACTCAAGCCCAAATTTACCCCACCAAATATAGCAAGTGGTGGATGGTGCTATTAAAAATCAATTGAAGCAAACAAGATGTTAATTTGTTTAAAAAATGTTTAGACTTGATTGATATTTTATTCTATAGTAAGACAATATAAATGTCTGGCAATTACAAGGTGTCCCTTTAAATGTTTAGCTCACTAAGGGCCAGATTACAAGTGGAGCGCTAAATATCGCTTTCAAGAAAGCGATATAAGAGCACAACTGCACAATACCAGTGCACGCTAATGTGCACTGGTATTACAAGTTAACAGCAATGCGATCGTGAGATCACAAATGCCTACAACATACCCAGAGCCCTTCTCAACTGTAGCGGTTAAGCCCATAAAACACCAGTGGGTCAATTCTCACACCCCGTATTGAGCCTCTTCCCCCCACAATACAATGTTTGCCCCAACCACAGCTCCCCTCTAGTTACAATTTTTACAAAAATGCAACAGATGTTGCACAACAGAGAGAAGTGCCTTACTCTTGTTAAAAATTAACAAAGAAATATAAAGTTGGAAGCATTCCACACATGTATATCAAATAACTTTATTAGAAATTGTAAAGCGCATAAAAAAACAGTCAACGCATGCACACACTTACACACACACACCGATAAAAATAGCTTGAACACAGTGTGTCAAATTAAGAGAGTCTCCACAGTTAAACTGAGTAAGTGGTCGGATTATTGTGATGAATAGTGCTAAATGGTCGGTTATTGTGATGAATAGTGCTAAATGGTCGGATTATTGTGATGAATAGTGCTAAATGGGAAGAGTATTGTGATGAATAGTGCTAAGTGGTTGGATAATTGTGATGAAAAGAGCTACGTGGGAGGGGTATTGTGATGAATAGTGCTAAGTGGGAAGAGTATTGTGATGAATAGTGCTAAGTGGTCGGATTATTGTGATGAATAGTGCAAAGTGGGAGGAGTATTGTGATGAATAGTGCTAAGTGGGAGGAGTATTGTGATGAATAGTGCTAAATGGGAGGAATACTGTGATGAATAGTGCTAAGTGGGAGGGGTATTGTGATGAATAGTGCTAAGTGGGAGGGGTATTGTAATGAATAGTGCTAAATGGGAGGAATATTGTGATGAATAGTGCTAAGTGGGAGGATTAAAGTACAGCTGATTCTCAACATAAAAAACTTCTATTGCGGGAGCTTGATTACATTTAATCTGACTGCAGAGGTAGAAATAAATATTAGTGACGAAAAGGAGATTTCTAATGGTAATAATAACATCCTGGTAAGCAACATAAAAAGAGGGACTATGCCCACAGTGAGAGTGACCCTAAATAAGATTGCACCTCCAATGAGCTGAGGAAGAGTAAGGCAATTTCCCATCATGATGCTGCCCTTTACTGCTAAACCACGTGCCCCCAAACAGCCTGTCCCAGAACACCAACGATACCACTACCCCTGACAGACTTCACCCACAGAACACTGGCAAATCCACCTGCTTGCCCCCAAAACCTAATTACTGGAACCACCGCAATAAACATCTATTTTTTACATTATGGATGGTATATTGTTAAAAGGCATTGTATTCTTAAAAATAAAAAATAAACATTCACTTGCAAAGGGTTCAAACTAGTATAAATAATACAAAAGTAAGTAAGAATAAAGTTTGGATCATAGCTTGATATGCATACATTTTCCTGCTATAAATAATAGGGTTATATTACATACAGCCATAAAATTGGTTAGCATTTAAAATTTAATCCGTGAGAAAAAAAAAGGAAAATCATGTAATTATGTTACTAACAATCGGCTAGATTGCGAGTTTTGCGTTATGAGGGTGCGGTACTAACTTGCAAGTTATTGTCACCGCTCCCTTCCCTACAGCGCTGGTATAACAGGTTTACAAAAACCCGGCGTTAGCAGGGAAGAAGTGAGCGTAAAGCAAAATTGAGCTCCATACCGCACTCCAATACCAGTGCTGCTGAAAGCTGCGGTGAGCTGGTTTTATGTGCTCGTGCACGATTTCCCCATATAAATCAATGGGGAGAGTCGGCTGAAAAAAAGCCTAACACCTGCAAAAAAGCAGCGTAAATCTCCGTAACGCAGCCCCATTGATTCCTATGGGGAAACAAAATTTATGTTTACACCTAACACCCTAACATGAACCCCAAACCTAATCTTACACTTATTAACCCTTAATCTGCCGCCCCCGACATCGTCGACACCTACATTATAATTATAAACCCCTAATCTGCTGCTCCGGACATTGCCGCCACTATAATAAACATATTAATCCCTAAACCGCCGCACTCCCGCATCACAAACACTAGTTAAACATTATTAACCCCTAATCTGCTTCCCCTAACATCACCGCCACCTACCTACATTTATTAACCCCTAATCTGCCGCCCCCAACGCCGCTGCCACTATATTAATTTATTAACCCCTAACCCTAACACCCCCTAACTTAAATATAATTAAAATAAATCTAACTAAAACCTACTATCATTACCTAAATAATTCCTATTTAAAACTAAATACTTACTTGTCAAATAAACCCTAAGATAGCTACAATATAACTAATAGTTATATTGTAGCTATCTTAGGTTTTATTTTTATTCCACAGGTAAGTTTGTATTTATTTTAACTAGGTAGAATAGTTAGTAAATAGTTATTAACTATTTACTAACTACCTAGCTAAAATAAATACAAAATTTACCTGTAAAATAAAACCTAACCTGTCTTACACTAACACCTAACCTTACACTACAATTAAATAAATTACATTAATTAAATACAATTACCTAAATTACAAAAAACAAACAAACACTAAATTACACAAAATAAAAAAAGAAATTTTCAGATATTTAAACTTATTACACCTAATCTAATAGCCCTATCAAAATAAAAAAGCCCCCCCCCCCAAAATAAAAAAAAACCCTAGCCTAAACTAAACTACCAATAGCCCTTAAAAGGGCCTTTTGCGGGGCATTGCCCCAAAGAAATCAGGTCTTTTACCTGTAAAAAAAAATACAAACAACCCCCCAACAGTAAAACCCACCACCCGCACAACCAACCCCCCCAAATAAAATCCTAACTAAAAAAAACTAAGCTCCCATTGCCCTGAAAAGGGCATTTGGATGGGCATTGCCCTTAAAAGGGCATTTAGCTCTTTTTCCGCCCAAAAGCCCTAATCTGAAAATAAAACCCACCCAATAAACCCTTAAAAAACCCTAACAATAACCCCCGAAGATCCACTTACAGTTTTTGAAGACCCGACATCCATCCTCAACGAAGCCGGCAGAAGTCCTCAACGACGCGGCAGAAGTCCTCAACGATGCGGCAGAAGTCTTCATCCAACCGGGCAGGAGTCTTCATCCAACGGGGCAGAAGTCTTCATCCTGACGGCATCTTCTATCTTCATCCATCCGGTGCGGAGCGTGTCCATCTTCAAGACATCTGGCGTGGAGCATCCTCTTCTGTTGACGTCTAACGAAGAATGAAGGTTCCTTTATGTGACGTCATCCAAGATGGCGTCCCTTGAATTCCGATTGGCTGATAGAATTCTATCAGCCAATCGGAATTAAAGGTGAAAAAATTCTATTGGCTGATGCAATCAGCCAATAGAATTGAGCTTCAATCCTATTGGCTGATCTAATCAGCCGATAGGATTGAGCTCGCATTCTATTGGCTGATTGGAACAGCCAATAGGATTGAAGCTCGATCCAATTGGCTGATTGTATCAGCCAATAGGATTTTTTCACCTTTAATTCCGATTGGCTGATAGAATTCTATCCATCTTGGATGACGTCACTTAAAGGAACCTTCATTCTTCGTTAGACATCAAGAGAAGATGATGGACCCGCTCCGCGCCGGATGGATGAAGATAGAAGATCCCGTCTTGATGAAGACTTCTGCCCCGTTGGATGAAGACTTCTGCCCAGTTGGATGAAGACTTCTGCCGCTTCATTGAGGACTTCTGCCGGCTTCGTTGAGGATGGATGTCGGGTCTTCAAAAACTGTAAGTGGATCTTCGGGGGTTAGTGCTAGGTTTTTTAAGGGTTTATTGGGTGGGTTTTATTTTCAGATTAGGGCTTTTGGGCGTAAAAAGAGCTAACTGCCCTTTTAAGGGCAATGTCCATCCAAATGCCTTTTTCAGGGCAATGGGGAGTTTAGTTTTTTTTAGTTAGGGTTTTATTTGGGGGGTTGGTTGTGTGGGTGGTGGGTTTTACTGTTGGGGGGTTGTTTGTATCTTATTTTTTACAGGTAAAAGAGCTGATTTCTTTGGGGCAATGCCCCACAAGAGGCCCTTTTAAGGGCTATTGGTAGTTTAGTTTAGGCTAGGTTTTTTTATTTTGGGGGGGGGCTTTTTTATTTTGATAGGGCTATTAGATTAGGTGTAATTAGTTTAAATATCTGATAATTTCTTTTTTATTTTGTGTAATTTAGTGCTTGTTTGTTTTTGTAATTTAGGTAATTGTATTTAATAAATGTAATGTATTTAATTGTAGTGAAGGGTTAGGTGTTAGTGAAAGACAGGTTAGGTTTTATTTTACAGGTAAATTTGTATTTATTTTAGCTAGGTAGTTAATAAATAGTTAATAACTATTTACTAACTATTCTACCTAGTTAAAATAATTACAAACTTGCCTGTGAAATAAAAATAAAACCTAAGATAGCTACAATGTAACAGTTATATTGTAGCTAGCTTTGGAGTTTATTTTACAGGTAAGTATTTAGTTTTAAATAGGATTATTTAGGTAATGATAGTAGGTTTTATTTAGATTTATTTTAATTATATTTAAGTTAGGGGGTGTTAGGGTTAGAGTTAGACTTAGGTTTAGGGGTTAATAAATTTGGTATAGTGGCAGCGACGTTGGGGGCGGATTAGGGGTTAATAAATGTAAGTCGGTGGCGGTGATGTTAGGGGCGGCATTAGTGGTTAATGATATTTAACTAGTGTTTGTGATGCAGGAGTGCGGTGGTTTAGGGGTTAATATGTTTATTATAGTGGCGGCGATGTCCGGAGCGGCAGATTAGGGGTTAATAATTTAATTTTAGTGTTTGGGATGCGGGAGGGCCTTGGTTTAGGGGTAAAAGGTAGTTTATGGGTGTTAGTTTACTTTTTAGCACTTTAGTTATGAGTTTTATGTTACAGCTTTGTAGCGTAAAAGTCATAACTACTGACTTTCAGTTTACGGTATGGATCAGACTCATAATACCGGTGCTATTGAAGTCCCATTGAAAAAGGACTTTTTGAAAGCTGCGGTAATTACGTTGCGCTACTGCCAAAAAAGTGTGCGGTGCAGCTATACCTGCAAAACTGATAATACCAGCGGTAGTGAAAAAGAGCCATAACACTGCTTTTTAACTCATAATGCAAAACTCGTAATCTAGCCGAATTTATTTTTTGGGAGGGGGGTTATTAGGCTTAGAAATTGCCTTTTATTGCACTTAGTGAAAAGTAATATAAGACTGCCCCATAAAAATTATATTTATTAGGAATAGGGAATATCCCAAAGTAAAGTCTATCAATAGATACTGTTGTCATGGTATTAGAGGAAATCAGTGTAAGAAATTGGCCTCAATTATTTACAAGGTTTATTATAACGTTTAAAGTAACACTGTACTATCACATTTGTTTTCTCTTAATGTGTTCCAAATTACTTGTTATACCTACTGCAGAGTATTAAATGTTTGGAAATTATTATCATGATTATCTCTGTGTTTTAAATAGCTGCTTTTTTATCATTAAAACTATTACCTGGTGCATGACCATAACAATGGGCTTAGTCTGCAATTAAAGCTGACCTGCTAATGTTACTTATCGGCTAGATTACGAGTTTTGTGGTATGAGTAAAAAAGCAGCGTTAAGGCTCATAACGCTGCTTTTTCACTACCGCCGGTATTACGAGCCTTGCAGGTTTAGGGGCACCGCACACTTTTTTTGCGTAAAGTCTTTTTTCAATGGGACTTCCATAGCGCCGGTATTACAAGCTTTTTCTTGAAGACCAAAAAGTGAGCGGTACAGCCTATACCGCAAGATTTGTAACGCATTCTAAAGTCAGTAGTTATGAGTTTTATGCTACAGCTTTGTAGTGTAAAACTCATAACTAAAGTGTTAAAAAGTACACTAACACTCATAAACTACCTATTAACCCCTAAACCAGGGCCCTCCCGCTTTGCAAACGCTAAAATAAAATTAATAACCCATAATCTGCCTGTCCTGACATCGCTGCCACTAGAATAAACATATTAACCCCTAAACCACCGCACTCCCGCATCGCAAACACTAGTTAAATATTATTAACCCCTAATCTGCCGCCCCTAACATCGCTGCCACCTACCTACAGTTATTAACCCCTAATCTGCCGCCCCAATGTAGCAGCCACTATACTAAATTTATTAACCCCTAAACCTAAGTCTAACCCTAACACCCCCTAACTTAAATATAATTCAAATAAATCTAAATAAAAATTACTATCATTACTTAAATTATTCCTATTTAAAACTAAATACTTACCTACAAAATAAACCCTAAGCTAGCTACATTATAACTAATAGTTACAGATTGTATCTAGCCAGGGCCGTCTTTAACACAGGGCAAAAGGGGCAGCTGCCCAGGGCCCAGTCTCTGTTGAGGGGCCCAAGAGTCCTAAAAAAAATATTTTTTTTTTATGGTTCATACCAGACTTCTGATGCGACATGGGGAACACACACATTCAGTCATAATACTGTCACAGTCAAACGTACTCTGCTTATATATATATTTTTTAAAAAAAACTGTGCCAGACCGTGCCGGTATCATGTGATATGCTAAACTATTGCCATGTGCTGTTTTAGATGTGCACTGTGCAGCACTGAATAGGATTTTTTCAACTTTAATTCCGATTGGCTGATAGAATTCTATCAGCCAATCGGAATTCAAGGCACGCCTTGAATTCGTTTGAAGAGGATGCTCCATGCAAGATGTCTTGAAGATGGACCCGCTCCGTGCCGGATGGATGAAAATAGAAGATGCCGTCTGGATGAAGACTTCTACCCATCTAGAGAACCACTTCTGCCGGCTTGGATGAAGACTTCTCCCGGCTTTGTTGAGGACTTCTTGCTACTTCGTTGAGGACTTCTCACGGCTTCTTTGAGGATGGATGTCTGGTCTTCAAAACTGTGGATCTTCGGGGGTTAGTGTTAGGTTTTTTTAAGGGTTTATTGGGTGGGTATTATTTTTAAATTAGGGTTTGGGCAGAAATAGAGCTAAATGCCCTTTTAAGGGCAATGCCCATCCAAATGCCATTTTCAGGGTAATGGGGAGCTTAGTTTTTTTAGTTAGGATTTTATTTGGGGGGTTGGTTGTGTAGGTGGTGGGTTTTACTGTTGGGGGATTGTTTGTATTTTTTTTTACAGGTAAAAGAGCTGATTTCTTTGGGGCAATGCCCCGCAAAAGGCCCTTTTAAGGGCTATTGGCAGTTTAGTTTAGGCTAGGGTTTTTTTTATTTGGGGGGGGGGCTTTTTATTTTGATAGGGTTATTAGATTAGGTGTAATTAGTTTAAATATCTGATCATTTGTTTTTTATTTTGTGTAATTTAGTGTTTTGTTTTTTTGTAATTTAGGTAATTTTATTTAATTGTCGTGTAATGTTAGGTGTTAGTGTAACTTAGGTTAGGTTTTATTTTACAGGTAAATATGTATTTATTTTAGCTAGGTAGTTAGTAAATAGTTAATAACTATTTAGTAACTATTCTACCAAGTTAAAATAAATACAAACTTGCCTGTAAAATAAAAATAAACCCTAAGCTAGCTACAATGTAACTATTAGTTATATTTTAGCTATCTTAGGGTTTATTTTATAGGTAAGTATTTAGTTTTAAATAGGAATAATTTATGTAATGATAGTAATTTTTATTTAGATTTATTTGAATTATATTTAAGTTAGGGGTGTTAAGGTTAGGTTAGACTTAGGTTTTGTATGATGTCCACAACATTACACTGTATATATATATATATATATATATATATATATATATATATATATATATATATATATAGATAGATAGATAGATAGATAGATAGATAGATAGATAGATAGATATAGATATAAATAAATATAATCATATTTTTAGTTTAAAACCATGAAGAAAAATATATTAAATATAGAAGTCTGACATAGATGAACGCTAAATAGTTTATCAAATGCAAAACACATTTTATATCATTATATTATAAGAAACATAAACTACCAAGTTAATGTATGCTGAATGAAAATGGGGTAGGGTTATACTTAACACCTAGGGTTGCCACCTTTTCTTTGAAAAAATTCCAGCCAAGATAATTAATATAAATTTGCATGCATAATTATACAGAATAAATCAGGAACTAAAGCTGACTGATTTTCAATTATCATTGGCTTATAATTAAATGCCAACACACTTTGACCAGGATAGCATCTTTATTTCTTTATTTAACCCCTTGCACCTAAATAACGTAGATCTATGTCATGCCGTACATAGCTCATCGTACTGCCTAGCGTAGATCTACGTTGCAGCTTGAGGAAGGTCCAGCAGTCTTGGGCTGTCAAGAAGGGCCATATTTGCCCACCGGTTTACCAGGTGTTTTCTTGGTGGAACACTGTCACCACAGCACCACAATCTTTGGGCAAGGAGGTCACGGAGAGAGCCTTGTGCGCATACATAGAGAATTTATTCAAGCACGCTCCATTCCTGCCGAGAGGTTGGGGGCCTGTGGGGGCAGGTAAGTGGTCCATTAGAACAGAGGACTAGGTTGGCAGACAAGGTAAGGGGATGGAGGCTGTGCCAGGGTGGGAGGATTTCCCAGTCTGGCCCTGTTGTCAAGTGACAGCCGAGAGCTGCTGTTCCTGAGCTGCAGGCATCTGTCCTCATATATTAACAGAGCTTAAGAAGGGAGATTACCAGATCATTACAGACAGTGACACGGTTTGTGTCACTGTTTGTAATGAACTCCGTTAGTGCTGGCAAGAGGTGTGAGAGGGAAGACGGGAGGCAGGTGGGTGGCTTAGTAGCAGAGGAGAGGGAGGGGGTGACCACTTATCATGATTCTGTCCTCTATAAGGTTTTGGGTGTGTTTATGGAACTCAAAATGTAGGAATAGATACACAGAGCAAAGAAAAATCTTTCTTGAAAGCTTTACTGTTTGATAAATAAAAGGAACAATAGGTAGTGCAGAGTGAAAATCAGAGAAGAGGCCTTTTACAAATCAGTAAAGTCCTTAGCAGAAACAAAGTCCATAAAACACTGATGTTTGGCGAGTATGCTTGGTCTCAGGAGCAAGGTGAACATACACAGGTATCAAGGTAAGTATGCTTGGACTCAGGAGCAAGGTGAGCATACACAGGTATCAAGGTAAGTATGTTTGGACTCAGGAGCAAGGGGTTGAAAAGCTCACTTCAGGGCTAAGGAGTGCAGTACACACTTCTGGGCTAAAGAAAGGAAATGCAGCTCCTGGGCAAATAAAGATAATGCCAGCTTCAGTGTAAAACAAAGTAAATGTCTCTCCTTGGAAAAACACAGACAGTATAAGTAAGGGTTACAGTATACTTCTGACTTGTTGATACATTGTAAGTGGGTAGTTTGTCAGAGCTGGTAGAGGTAGTAGCACTGGTCCAAGGTATGACAGATAAACAGGAACACAGTAGTCTGTAAGTTTTCCTCTTCCATTCCCTCATCAGTGGAGTAAGATTCATAGTCAGGATCCAAAAGGTTAGTCTCAGGATTAACTTCACCCTCTCCCTGTAAGTTTTCCTCCTCCATGTCCTCATTTATTTGATAGCTGTCTGCCTTTGGAATTAACATGATCTTAGCCAACTCCTTAGATTGCAGTGGCAAGGAATGAATGTCAGGTCTGATTTGATCTTTATATGATGTAGGAGCTTTTACAGCTATCCTTTCATTAGTCTGCTGATTAGTTGGCTGTGGGCTAGGATATTTTCTAGGTTTATTTAGGTCTTTTATCTCAAATGAAGAAGCAGAGTTTGTTGTTGTCAGTCTTTCAGCCTGCTGACCTGGCAGCTGTGCGTTGGGGATTTTAGCAGGCATAGCTCTAGCTTTGCTGTCAGGTGCTGTAGCAGTTTAATAAAACTCTCTTGTCTGGGATTCTTTGGAGGCCGAATGGGGCAGGCCTGGATGAAGTGTCCTAAACCCCCACAGTAAAAACAAAGTGCTTTGAGCCTCATCTGAGACACCTCTTCCTTAGAAAGGGGTAAGCATTTGCTGCCAGGGACGCTGATGATGTGTTTTCATATTTGCAATATACTTGATTCAACTCAGGTGCTGAAGCTGTTTTATATAGTCCAAAAACAGTTATTAATATGTGTGAAAGGTATAAAGTCCAACTCACAATTAGTAAAAGGGGGAACTCACTATATGACAATGTGTAACTCTTTGCACAATATGACAAACACAATGGTGTTGGTAGTACCTAAAATAAACAAAACAATATGTAATGCAATTAATGCAAAAAAGAGATATGTAAAAAATCAGATTCCGTTGATAAGGTTAAAACATAAGCGACAGATGGACAAAAACAGAAAACATGAAAACATTAGACATAAAAACAAAAAACAAACATAAAAAGTCAATATAAGCAGAGGTAATGGTAATCCAAATATAAATCAGCCCCACGAGTTGTCACTCCAGGAGAGGGATCCTGAGTCCCAGATTCACTAGAATGATATGAAGAGAGAAAAGGAGGCGCCTCATAGAGTGAGTATGTACAAACAAAGCATGGTGACCTCGAAAAAAGACAAGGGGCAACTCACAATATGTTGAACACTACAGGTAGTGTACATGAGGGTTTATTTTATAGGTAAGTACATTTAGTTTTAAATAGGAATAATTTATTTAATTGTAGTTATTTTATTTAGATTTATTTGGGTTTTTTTAGGGGGGTGTTAGGGTTAGACTTAGGTTTAGGGGTTAATAACTTTAATATAGTAGCAATGTTGGCGGTGGCAGATTAGGAGTTAATAAATAGTATGTAGGTGTCTGCGATGTTGGGGGCAGCAGATTAGGGGTTAATAATTATAATGCAGGTGTCGGTGATGTCGGGTGGCAGATTAGGGGTTAATAAGTGTAAGATTAGGGGTGTTTAGACTCGGGCTTCATGTTAGGGTGTTAGGTGTAGACATAAAATGTGTTTCCCCATAGGAATCAATGGGGCTGCATTAGGAGCTGAATGCGGCTTTTTTGCAGGTGTTAGACTTTTTTTCTGCCGAATCAGCCCCATTGATTCCTATTGGGAAATCGTGCATGAGCACGTTTTGCCAGCTCACCGCTATCGTAAGCAGTGCTGGTATTGAGGTGAGATGTGGAGCTAAATTTTGCTCTCCGCTCACTTTTTTGCGGCTAACGCCAGGTTTAGAAAAACCTGTAATACCAGCGATGTCTTAAGTGAGTGGTGAGAAAAAAATGCTTGTTAACACCGCAAGCCTTACCGACAAAAACTCGTAATCTAGCCGTTTGTTTGTACATACTCACCCTATGAGGCGCCTCCATTTCTCTCTTCATATTATATAGTCTGGCTGAAGACTTAGATGAAAAACAGTTGTCAAATTTAGGCTCTGCATTCTTTTAATAAAATTGTTGCTCAACGAGACAAGTCCTGAAAAATTTTAGCCAACATTGCCATTTGCTGATTGAAGGTTGAGACCAGCAGAGACAAGATTTGAGCCACCCCTGTGAGCTCCATAAGTTGTAGACTTTTGCATTCTGTCATTATTCTGTCCTCGTTCAGGTTTTGGGTTTGTGTATGGAACTCAAAATGCAGGAAAAGATACACAGAACAAGAAAAATCTTTCTTGAAAGCTTTACTGATTGCTAAATAAAAGGAACAATAGGTAGTGTAGAGTGAAGATCAGAGAAGAGGCCTTATGCAAGTAATTAGCAGAAACAAAATCCATAAAACACTGTTTGTGTTTGGTGAGTATTCTTGGTTTTTGGAGCAAGGTGAACATACAAGGGTATCAAGGTGAGTATGCTTGGTCTCAGGTGCAAGGTGAGCATACAAAGGTATCAAGGTGAGTATTGATAAATGTGATGTCATCATTTATTATTTAAAGGGCCTCAGTTCAGTATGCTTTGCCCTTGCGTTGTCTCAGACCTGTTTGTGAGAGTTCCTGTGTATTACCTGGCTGTCTGAGGTCCCTCCTGGTTCCTGATCCCTGGCTTGTTCCTGACTGCTGTTCTCCTGGTTCCTGATTCCGGCTCGTCTGACTATTTGCTTTGGCTCCTGACTCGGCTCGTCTGACTACCAGCTCTGGTTTTGATTCCTGGCTTGTTATTTGACTTGTGGACTTTTTATTATTTTTTTGCTATTAATAAAGGTGTGATTATTTTTTTCAGTCTGATTCCTGGCACCCTGACATTACGCAAAGGGAAATGAATTCTGATGGTGCTAATAATCCACCTTTACCTGCCATAATTTCCAGGATGGATGAACAGGATCACCGCTTGGATCAATTTGCACTAGCCCTGCAAATCCTCCTGACTCGCACTGCACATTTGGACCAAAGTGTCCCGCAAGTTATGGCTGTGCCTGTTTCCGCTGCTGCACCTAGTCCTACCAGAAGCATGTCCGGTTCTGCACCTCTACCTTAGCGATATGGAGGCAATCCTAATCAGTGCAGAGGGTTTTTGAACCAGGTGGGCATTTACTTTGCGATGTTACCTCAGGCGTTTCCCTCTGACAGAGCTAAGGTGGGATTTCTCATCTCATTACTTTCTGACACAGCTCTTGCCTGGGCTAATCCCTTGTGGGAGACTAATAAACCTGTGATTTCAAATTACCCTGAATTTGTGGCTTCCTTTCGAAGGGTATTTGATGTTCCGGCTCGCTCCTTCTCTGCTGCTAAACGACTCCTGTCCATTCAGCAAGGTACAAGATCTGTTGCTCAGTATGCCATTGCGTTCCGTACGCTTGCCGCAGAGGTAGGTTGGAACAATGAAGCCCTTGTTGCCACCTTCTTTCATGGGCTCTCTGATGCGATTAAAGACGAAGTTGCTGCCAGAGATTTACCATAAGATCTTGAGGCATTGGTTTCTTTTTTGATCCTACTTGTCATCAGACTAAGTGAGAGGCCCTCTTTCAAGGAGCGCTTGCAGAAGCCTCCTGTTCCGTTGTCTCCTACGTGTTCGTTCCCACCCATGCCTCCTGGTCCCGAGTCACTAGGTACTGCTCAGCCGATGCAGTTGGGATTCACTTGTCCCTCCGCGGCGGAGAGGGTCTTTAGGAGGAGGGAGGGGCTCTGCCTCTATTGTAGGTTACTGTGCCACCTTTTGAAGTCTTGTCCTACACGGCCGGGAAACGCTCACACCTAAGGTCCTGTCGGGGGCAGACCTTGGGTGGTTTATCCTCGTCCCCAGAACCGCTAAAGGAAAACCTTTGGTCACGGTTGTCCTTTCCTGGGTGGACTCCTCCATAGTCACCCAGGCTCTTGTTGACTCCGGTGCTGCGGGATTTTCCATTGAAAGTGCTTTTGTATCAAAGCACTCCATTCCTGTTTTGCCTCGGTCCATTCTGCTTGCTATTGAGGCCCTTTCAGCCCGCACTCATTACTCACAAAACTGCTCCGTTATCCATGGCTGTTGGGGCTCTCCATTTTGAAACCCTCCAGTTCCAAGTGATAAACTCTCCGCATTTTCCGGTTGTTCTGGGTTATCCCTGGCTCTAAAAGCACAATCCCAGTCTCGACTGGTGCAGGTCCGAAATCTTGCCGTGGTCTCCGCAATGTATTTCCACTTGTCTTCAGAAACCAGTTAAAGTCTTGTGCACTTCTTTGATATCTCAATTGCCAGAGGAGTACCAAGAGTTCCTAGACGTTTTTGACAAGGTGCGTGCCGGTACGTTGCCTCCTCACTGGTCTTATGATTGTGCCATAGACCTGCAACCCGGAGCCATTCCTCCTTGGGGCCTGGGCTACCCTCTGTCTGTTGCGGAGAATTGTGCTATGGAGGAGTATGTTGCCGATGCTCTGTCACGGGGGATCATCCGCAAATCCTGCTCTCCTGCAGGGGCTGGCTTCTTCTTTGTGAAGAAAAAGGGTGGCGAGTTAAGACCATGCATTGATTATAGGGGTCTTAATCGTCTTACCATTAAGAATGCTTACCCTATTCTGCTCATTACGGAACTCTTTGACCCCAGTTGGTCTTCGGTCTATTCAACGTTTTTTGGGGTTCGCCAATTACTATAGAAAGTTTATTAAAAACTTTTCTTCCTTGGTCAAACCTATCACAGACATGACCCGTAAAGAGAATGATCCACTCCATTGGTCACCTACTGCCATTAAGGCCTTTGATAGTTTTAAGACTGCCTTTGCTGCCTCTCCAGTTCTGGCTCATCCTAACCCTGTCCTGCCTTTCGTTCTTGAGGTCGATGCGTCTGAGACTGAAGTAGGTGCCCTCTTGTCTCAATGTCCTACGCCTGACGGTTCCTTGCATCTGTGCGGTTTCTTCTCTAAGAAATTGTCTCCAGCGGATTGCAATTATGAAATTGGCGACAGGGAATTACTGGCCATAATTTTGGCACTCAAGGAATGGAGGCATTTTCTCGAGGGTGCTAGCGTGCCAGTGCTCATTCTTACTGACCACAAGTATTTAACTTATCTATCTGAAGCAAAACGTATGTCGCCCCGACAGGCCAGATGGGTGCTATTTTTGTCTCGGTTTAATTATGTGGTCTCCTACCTGCCTGGTAGTAAGAATGTTAGGGCTGATGCCCTCTCTCGACAATTTTCGCCTCTGTCCAAGGAGGAGTCTGTACCTACTCCAGTTATACCTCCTGACCATATTTTGGCTACCATATGTACTAATTTGACTTCTCCCTTGGGGGAGGAGATCCTGGCTGCACAAACAAATGCACCTCCTGAGAAACCTAGTGGTGTTTTGTTCCTGAGAATCTTCGAACTAAACTTTTGCACGCTTACCACTATCCTAAAGCCGCAGGTCACCCAGGCAAAAACCAAATGATTTGGTCTGTCACTCGACAATTCTGGTGGCCAGGTCTTCATTCTGATGTTGCTGAGTATGTTGCCTCCTGCTCAGTTTATGCACAGAATAAGTCTTCTCGACATCTTCCTGTGGGTCTTCTTTAACCTATTGCTAATGGAGAGTGTCCTTGGACACATCTTTCCATGGACTTCATTGTCGAGCTCCCTGTTTCCAATGGTAATACTGTTATCCTTATGGTGGTGGACCGTTTTTCTAAAATGTCACATTGCATTCCCTTGAAGAAGTTGCCTACCGCTCAGGAGCTTGCTTCAATTTTTGCCCTGGAGGTCTTCCGTTTACATGGGTTACCCAAGGAGATAGTGTTGGACCGGGGTAGCCAGTTTCTCTCCAGATTTTGGCGTTCCTTTTGTGCTCAAATGGGGATCCAGCTTTCCTTCTCCTCGGCATATCACCCTCAATCCAATGGGGCTGCGGAATGGAACAGCTCTGGAACAGTTCCTATGCTATGTCTCAGATCACCACAATAATTGGTCTGAACTGTTACCTTGGGCAAAGTTTGCTCATATTAGTGCTATTAATGCTTCCTCCAAGTTATCCCCGTTCATGGCGAATTATGGGCTTCAACCATCCTTGTTGCCCGATTCATTCATGTCTCATTCCGGCTTTGGAGGAACATCTCCGGCAACTCCGTTCCATGTGGGTGCAGATTCAGAACTGCCTTCATCATTCTATGCAACGCCAAAAGTTCCAGCCAGATCGTAGGCGTCTGGCCGCGCCTTCCTACCAGGTTGGTGATAGAGTTTGGCTGTCCTCCCGCAACTTGAACCTTAATGTGCCTTCCAATAAACTGGCTCCCCGTTATGTTGGTCCTTTTCGAATACTCCGACGGATCAATCCTGTTGCCTACGCTCTTCACCTTCCTCTTGCAATGCGCATCTCCCTTTTGAAACCATTGGTTTGTAATTGGTTTACCACTGTGTTGCCTCGTCCCCGTCCTATCTTTGTTGACAACCATGAGGGATATGAGGTCAGCAGCATTATTGACTCTCATATATCCAGGGGCCGCGTACAGTATTTGGTTCACTGGAGGGGCTAAGGTCTGGAGGAGCGTTCATGGGTTCCCTCCTCTGATGTTCTTGCTCTCGCCCTCCTCAGTGCTTTCCATGCCCGTTTCCCCAATAAGCCTTTTGTCCTCCCGTGGTGGAGGGGTCGTTGAGGGGAGGGTACTATCAGGTTTTTTTTCCCTTTTTTGTTTGCCATGTGCTGCTGGCAGTCATTTTACTCACCTCTCTTGCTGACTCTGGTGCATACTGTGTGATGCTGCTCATTTCCTGCACTTCATATAGTTCTGATAAGGATAGAGCACCAAAAGGCAGAGGTGAATCAAGACAGTGAACTGCAATGTAAAACTATAAAATCATCTCTATATTCAAAGTTAAAATTTTTAATACATGATATATGAGACACATATAAAATTAAAAGTCATGGATCCATGCATATATAAAAAACATCAAACAATAAACACAATGGTATAAATTAAAAGAGGGAATGCTGCAGTCAAACCAGGTTGAATACCAAGTTGGATAAAGTGTCGTCTCTAATACAGCTGTATGAATGATGAAAAATTATGTTTACAGTTACTATCCAAGGTATTTGTTGAATCCTAAGCAAAGTCAATATGTATCCAATAGTGAAACATCCAGTGTGTGTGTCCAAAAATAAGTGTTTAACCTAAAAAGTGTCTGTTCCAGTAAAAAAATGTCTTAAAATATAAAATTAGTTGCAAAACATGTTGTGTCCAAGAATGTGAAAAACCAATAGTGCTAAAAGATTGTGATATTGGCTCCAAAAAAATAAAATAAAAATATATATATATGTGATGGTTGTCAACAACTCTAAAATAAAAATATAAAAAAGTGGAGAAAAATGGAAAAAGTGAAAAAATGAAAAAAATGGAAAAAAGTGGAAAAAAAGATTAGCACAATACCAAGTCAAATTGTGAATTAGTGGTATCACACAAAACACAGTTGTGATAGAGATATCTCAAAACTGAAGGAGATTCCTATGTGGTGGCTGGTTTGTAATTCCAATAAAGTACATTTAAAAGGAACCTGTGAAAAAAATAAAAATAGTACTGTAGACAATTTGAAAAATACTTGTTTAGAGTATCAGAAATATTCTCACCAGTAAATATGTCGACGCGTTTCGGTCTGATACCAGGCCTTTCTCAAGACTGTATATACTGGTGAGTAATCTTGCTATTTTTGGTGATCAAATCTAATGACTGTGTTTGGGCCCCAAAATCTGTGACCGCCCCATTTTTTGAGAGCATTATGGGTATGGGCAACCTCTATTCTTACAAACCTTGTGGTGATCTAATAATTTCTATAATTCATATGTAGTTATCTTCTATTAATAGTGTAAGGCATACCCCAATAATATCCAAACATCCTTAATTAGTAAAGTTTTCATTGCGATCATTTCAGATTTGTGTTTTGTTTATTGCCGTGGATACTGAACGTCACTTCCGGTTTCGGCTAAGTGACGTCATATCCGGCTTCCGGTTTTGGTTTCCCCGGATATTTACAATGATCATGTAGTGATGAAAGGGACATAGCCGGTCTGTTATATGTTGGTGCAGATGTGAACATTAATTGTGGATATTGACATGAAGTCGGCAAATGCAATATAAATAACAATATGGGTAAAAACGCCATTGATATTGTGAGTGAGGGCGGCTAAATGAATTGGGGTTTTGTGTATGAAAACGGCTAAGACATATTTGAAATATTATTAAAAACATTATAAAACCTTATTAAAAATGGCAAAATACATTAGAAGTGGCAAGATTCAATGTAAAAACGGCAAAGATACATTATAAAAATGGAAAGATACATTATAAAAAAGGCAAAGATGCATAAAAGGTACAGTTCACTGTCTTGATTCACCTCTGCCTTTTGGCGCTCTATCCTTATCAGAACTATATTTTGTTTTTTGAGGTTGGCTAGGCATCCTTTTTTGGAGAGAGCTGTAGGTGCTTATACTAGCGCTAGACCCACGCACTACATTTCCTGCACTTCCTATTATGGCCAGACTGGTATACATCACCCGTGTGAGACAGGATGCAGTCTCAGAATTGTGATTTCATCATTTATTATTTAAAGGGCCTTTGTTCAGTATGCTTTGTCCTTACGTTGCCTCAGACCTGTTTGTGAGAGCTCCTGTGAATTACCTGGCTGTCTGACGTCCCTCCTGGTTCCTGATCCCTGGCTTGTTCCTGACTCTCTCCTTGTTCCTGATTCCGGCTCGTCTGACTACTCGCTTTGGCTCCTGACTCTGCTCGTCTGACTACCAGCTCTGGTTTTGATTCCTGGCTTGTTATTTGACTTGTGGACTTTTTATTATTTTTTGCTATTAATAAAGGTGTGATTATTTTTACACTTCTCGTCTCAGTCTGATTCCTGGCACCCTGACACAAAGTTTGTAAAATATATATATCCGCATTTGGCGACAAAATGGTGGCATACTAAATATACCAAAATGTGCCTAGATCAATACCTTGGGTTGTCTACTTAAAAAAATTATAGTTTTGATAGGTAAATTAAAAAAAAATGCTACAAATTCTTCAGTATTTTGGGCAAGTTTTTCTCTGAAATTCCTGGTAGCGAAGGGGTTAACTTTAATTTTTAACTTTGGCCTGAACCCTAAAAATATCGTCCATCCCAGTAAAATACCGGCTGGGTGGTAACCCTTTTAACACCTGAACAAATCTTGTGGCTGATCACATGCTGTTATATCAAAGGGAGGGAGTGGTTGCCATGTAACATGTGGCCCCATCCTGATACAGTGTAGCTGCTTACCTATGAACATATGCTGGAGCCTAGCACTTTCATAAACGTAAATTCTTCTTGAGCGATTGATTTGCAGATGCACTCTGATCCCCTGGGGAATGGGAAGAAATATGATATAAATAATACATTTAAAAAAAGGTGGGAAGTAAGATAACAGACCTAAACTGCATTATGTATTTGCTAAAAAAAAAAAAGAATACTGAAGGTTTACAGTTTTGTTTTCTATCTTTTTTTTTTAGTTTAAAAAACAAAAACCTGAAAAAAAATTGCTTCGAAAATGACAGTGACAAGCCTGGTCTGGATTAGATTTTTTAAATACTATATGGGATGATATATGGTAATTTATTGCATAAAAGTATTGGCATTACAAGGTGCTTTATGCACCTTTAATGCCAGAAGTTAGGATTCCCATCAAACATAAGCTTTCATTTGCCAACTCCTGATTATGGCTTGTTCCAGATCTGCTTTTGCTGCTCCACTGGCATTTTCACAGCATAATGAAGATGTGTTATGTTCAGTGTTGAGTTCACCAAACCAGGGGGCACAAATTATATAACACTGTCAGCTTAACCACTTTAGGCGCTGAAGAGGACACAGAACGTTGCTAGGTTATTAGCAATGACTACAAAATGTATGTACATCTGAATAGCTCGAAATTAATCCTTTGATTAAAAAACAAACTATAGCTGTAAATTAACATATGTGAGTCATGCACTGGCCAGTACAGAACTAAATACACCAATCACCTATTCCTTGGTGTGTAACAGACATGGGTAATCACCCAAAAAGACTATTATCACACAAATAGTTTAAAATGAATTTTTTATAAACCTTATTTGTCTATGAATCTGGAATTAAATAGTTTCTTGCTCGAGGGTGGTGAACCTTTATGAGTGTATGTGCGCAAATTGGCAATAATCTTTAAAAACATTATCTTGAATGCCCAAGGCAGCTTTCTAAAGTTTTAAGGAACGTTAAAAAAATATTAAACTTATTTTTTTCTTGCACATTCATAAAATATATAACATCTAAGATATTGCTAGTATAGAAAGTAATGTATTAATCCCTTCACTACCGAAACTTTCAGAGAAGAACTTGCCCAAAATACCAGAGATTTTTTTTTAGCATTTTTGCTATCTCTCCATTTAAACAGAAATAGAACCTTGTTTTTTTACTTGTCAAAACTATATATATTTTTTAAGTACACAACCCAAGGTATTGATCTAGGTCCATTTTGGTAAATTTCATTCCACGATTTCACCGCCAAATGAGATCATATTAAAAAAAACTTTAACTTTTTCACAAATTTTGGGTTTCTCACTGAAATTATTTATATACCGCTTGTGCAATCATGACACAAATTATTGTAAAAGCTTCTCTGGGATCCCCTTTGTTCAGAAATACCAGACATGCATGGCTTTTCCATTGTTTTTTGTTAATTAAAAGGCCGCTAATAGCAGCTGAGCACCACAAAGGTTAATTTTAGCTGCTGTGTAGAGATTACCCTCCCATTTGACTCTTCCCACCCCCTGATCCCTCCCAAGCAACTCTCTAACCCCCCCCCCCCCTCTAACTAGTGTCCACCATCTTAGGTACTGACAGTATCTATAAAACACTTTTTTTTAATTTTCTGTAGTGTAGTGATCTCCCCCCTCTCCTCAACCATTTTTTCTGTAGTGTAGCCCTCCCTCTCCCTTTATTTTATTTTCTGCAGCATAGTGCCATCCCACTCCCTCTCCCTCCCCCCTCTGCTACTGGACCACCCACCCAACTCCCGAATTACGTCCCACACCTCCTGCCTCCGCCGGCAGATGATTGTTGCAGACGGTAAAACAAATAGTGTCACCGTCTGTAACGATCTGGCATCTGCCTGCATATGGAACCGGAGCACTGATCGCACTCCGGTTCCATATGCAGACAGATGCCTAGAGCTCAGGAACTCTAGCTCTTGGCTGTAACTCAACAGCGGAGACCGTTGTAGCTTCCGGCTGCTCCGACGTATATAAGCATTGGGTGGTACAATAAGCAAAGTACCGCACAACGTATATATATATATATATATATATATATATATATGTCACGATTCATATAGAAAATGTAATTTTAAACAACTTTCCAGTTTTTACTATCATCTAATTTGCTTGGTTCTCATGGTATCTTTTGTTAAAAAGCATACTTAGGTAGGCTTAGGACTGTCAGCTAGTTGCTGACTGGTGGCTGCAGATATATGCCTCTTGTCATTAGCTCACTGACATACATCCCAACTGTCCCTATTTGAGAGGGATAGACCCAAAATAGACAACCATATGTCCCTTTTGGCAGAGTTTCCTTTAACCCTGCCCATAGATCCCCGAAATGCCCATGAACTGCCCAGACCTGCCTATTATCCTGTCTACTATACACCACTGACCCCACCCCCTTCCAACATGGCCCCATTTCTGTTTAAGAACTACAGTTGCTGCCAGTCAAACCAAGCAGTATAGTGGCAGCCCAGAGGTGAAGTGCCCAGCAGATTTGTTTTAATTACCATCTTGGAAACCTAGGCTATATTCTTGCCACTTCTTTAGGGGTGTATTTTGGATTAGGGCAGCAGAAAATGGAAGCAGTATTATGCCTTATCTTATTCTTTAAGCTTTTACTATTATTATTACTATCATTATTATTTTTACAAAATACAAATCCCTGGTGTATGACCCTCCATGTGCAACTGTCCCCTGATTGTGAGAACTATTAGATTGTTAGGTATTGGGGGCAAAGCAAATCTTGCAGTACCTGGGGCAGTAGATAAACTACCACATAAATACATTGTTTCACTCCTGATATGGGTGATTTAAAGTTACTGTAAATAAATAAATTCTTAAAGGAGTTAGTGGGTTAATTGAGTAGGGGTTTATTGCAATGGGGTTGTGGTGGTTTACGGGTTAATAGAGTCAGCACTGATTGGCTAAAATGCAAGTCTTTCAAAAAAACTGAGATAAGGGGCCAGTTTGCAGAGGCTTAGATAAAAGGTGTTCTGTTCACAGAGGTAAAAAATGTATTAATATAACAGTGTTTGTTATGCAAAAGAGGGTAATGGGTAATAAAGGGATTATCTATCTTTTAAAACATTTTCAACTAGACTGTCCTTTTAAGCGATATTCAGGTTAATACAGATTCATCCGAATACTAATGCACATGTCTATATCTTCTATCTTGTCTTGGAAATCTCACTATTAAAAGTTTAACATCTCGGGCGAGATTTCATATGCGGGGCAAGCTTCAGCGCAACTGCTGAAACCCGCGTCGCCCATAATTTCACCCTGCACATTGGGGAATCACATAAACCCCGCTGGCAGTTCATAAACTGCCGTAAGTCGAATAAACTAGCGATGTCCAGAAATGTGAGTAAATACACATTTCTGGAGTCGCCAGTGATTTACGGCAGTTTAAAAACTTCTGGCACATAAAAAAAACAAAAAAAGTTAAATATTCCGTAAAAGTCTAACACGCCTCCCAAAAATAAATCTGACACGTCAAAACCCCTGTATCCGCAATCCCCCCATATCGCAACTAATAATAAAAGTATTAACCCCTTGACCGCCAATCCCCCACAACGCAATATACCTAATTAAACTATTAACCCCTAATTCTCCATTCACCCATATCGCAATAAAGCTAATTATACTATTAACCCCTAAACCGCCAACCCCCACATCGCAATAAATCTAATTAAGCTATTAACTCCTAAACCGCCAACCCTAACAACGCAAATAACTAATTTGATTACTAAGCCCCCCAACCTAACGCCCCCTAAATTAATCCCAATTACATAAAGTTAAATACTATCTTACAATTAAAATAAAAAACATAACATTACTTTAAAAATAAAAAAACTAACGGCTAGATTTAGAGTTTGGCGGTAGCCGTCAAAACCAGCGTTAGAGGCTCCTAACGCTGGTTTTTACCGCCCGCTGGTATTTGGAGTCAGTCAGGAAAGGGTCTAACGCTCACTTTCCAGCTGCGACTTTTCCATACCGCAGATCCTCTTACGTCAATTGCGTATCCTATCTTTTCAATGGGATCTTTCTAACGCCGGTATTTAGAGTCGTGGCTGAAGTGAGCATTAGAAATCTAACGACAAAACTCCAGCCGCAGAAAAAAGCCAGGAGTTAAGAGCTTTCTGGGCTAACGCCGGTTCATAAAGCTCTTAACTACTGTGCTCTAAAGTACACTAACACCCATAAACTACCTATGTACCCCTAAACTGAGGTCCCCCCACATCGCCGTCACTCTATTACATTTTTTTAACCCCTAATCTGCCGACCGCACACCGCCGCCACCTACGTTATCCCTATGTACCCTTAATCTGCTGCCCCTAACATCGCCGACCCCTACATAATATTTATTAGCCCCTAATCTGCCCCCCCCAACGTCGCCTCCACCTACCTACAATTATTAACCCCTAATCTGCCGACCGGACCTCACCGCTACTATAATAAATGTATTAACTCCTAATCCGCCTCACTCCCGCCTCAATAACCCTATAATAAATAGTATTAACCCCTAATCTGCCCTCCCTAACATAGCCGACACTTAACTTCAAGTATTAACCCCTAATATGCCGACCGGACCTCGCCGCTACTATAATAAATGTATTAACCCCTAAAGCTAAGTCTAACCCTAACACTAACACCCCCCTAAATTAAATATAATTTAAATCTAACGAAATAAATCAACTCTTATTAAATAAATTATTCCTATTTAAAGCTAAATACTTACCTGTAAAATAAACCCTAATATAGCTACAATATAAATTATAATTATATTGTAGCTATTTTAGGATTAATATTTATTTTACAGGCAACTTTGTATTTATTTTAACCAGGTACAATAGCTATTAAATACTTAATAACTATTTAATAGCTGCCTAGTTAAAATAATTACAAAATTACCTGTAAAATAAATCCTAACCTAAGTTACAATTAAACCTAACACTACACTATCAATAAATTAATTAAATACAATACCTACAAATAAATACAATGAAATAAACTAACTAAAGTACAAAAAATAAAAAAGAACTAAGTTACAAAAAAATAAAAAAATATTTACAACCATTAGAAAAATATTACAACAATTTTAAGCTAATTACACCTACTCTAAGCCCCCTAATAAAATAACAAAGACCCCCAAAATAAAAAAAATGCCCTACCCTATTCTAAAATTAAAATAGAAAAGCTCTTTTACCTTACCAGCCCTGAAAAGGGCCCTTTGCGGGGCATGCCCCAAAGAATTCAGCTCTTTTGCCTGTAAAAAAAAACATACAATACCCCCCCAACATTACAACCCACCACCCACATACCCCTAATCTAACCCAAACCCCCCTTAAATAAACCTAACACTAAGCCCCTGAAGATCTCCCTACCTTGTCTTCACCATGCCGGGTTCACTGATCGATCCAGAAGAGCCTCCGATGTCTTGATCCAAGCCCAAGCGGGGGGGCTGAAGATGTCCATGATCCGGCTGAAGTCTTCATCCAAGCAGGAGCTGAAGAGGTCCATGATCCGACTGAAGTCTTCTATCAAGCGGCATCTTCATTCTTCTTTCTTCCGGATCCATGTATTTCATCCCGCCGACGCGGAACATCCATCTTCACCGACGACTTCCCGACGAATGACGGTTCCTTTAAGGGACGTCATCCAAGATGGCGTCCCTCGAATTCCGATTGGCTGATAGGATTCTATCAGCTAATCGGAATTAAGGTAGGAAAATTCTGATTGGCTGATGGAATCAGCCAATCAGATTCAAGTTCAATCCGATTGGCTGATCCAATCAGCCAATCAGTTTGAGCTCGCATTCTATTGGCTGATCGGAACAGCCAATAGAATGTGAGCTCAATCTGATTGGCTGATTCCATCAGCCAATCAGAATTTTCCTACCTTAATTCCGATTGGCTGATAGAATCCTATCAGCCAATTGGAATTCGAGGGACGCCATCTTGGATGACGTCCCTTAAAGGAACCGTCATTCATCGGGAAGTCGTCTGTGAAGATGGATGTTCCGCATCGGCGGGATGAACTACATGGATCCGGAAGAAAGAAGATTGAAGATGCCGTTTGATAGAAGACTTCAGTCGGATCATGGACCTCTTCAGCTCCTGCTTGGATGAAGACTTCAGCCGGATCATGGACATCTTCAACCCCCCGCTTGGGCTTGGATCAAGACATCGGAGGCTCTTCTGGATCGATCGGTGAACCCGGCGTGGTGAAGACAAGGTAGGGAGATCTTCAGGGCCTTAGTGTTAGGTTTATTTAAGAGGGGTTTGGGTTAGATTAGGGGTATGTGGGTGGTGGGTTGTAATGTTGGGGGGGTATTGTATGGGTTTTTTTTACAGGCAAAAGAGCTGAATTCTTTGGGGCATGCCCCTCAAAGGGCCCTTTTCAGGGCTGGTAAGGTAAAAGAGCTTTTCTATTTTAATTTTAGAATAGGGTAGGGCATTTTTTTATTTTGGGGGTCTTTGTTATTTTATTAGGGGGCTTAGAGTAGGTGTAATTAGTTTAAAATTGTTGTAATATTTTTCTAATGTTTGTAAATATTTTTTTATTTTTTGTAACTTAGTTCTTTTTTATTTTTTGTACTTTAGTTAGTTTATTTCATTGTATTTATTTGTAAGTATTGTATTGAATTAATTTATTGATAGTGTAGTGTTAGGTTTAATTGTAGGTAATTGTAGGTATTTTATTTATTGATAGTGTAGTGTTAGGTTTAATTGTAACTTAGGTTAGGATTTATTTTAAAGGTCATTTTGTAATTATTTTAACTAGGTAACTATTAAATAGTTATTAACTATTTAATAGCTATTGTACCTGGTTAAAATAATTACAAAGTTGCCTGTAAAATAAATATTAATCCTAAAATAGCTACAATATAATTATAATTTATATTGTAGCTATATTAGGATTTATTTTACAGGTAAGTATTTAGCTTTAAATAGGAATAATTTATTTAATAAGAGTTCATTTATTTCGTTAGATTTAAATTATATTTAACTTAGGGGGGTGTTAGTGTTAGGGTTAGACTTAGCTTTAGGGGTTAATACATTTATTAGAGTAGCGGTGAGGTCCGGTCAGCAGATTAGGGGTTAATTATTGTAGGTAGGTGGAGGCAACGTTGGGAGCGGCAGATTAGGGGTTAATAAATATAATATAGGGGTCGGCGGTGTTAGGGGTAGCAGATTAGGGGTACATAGGGATAACGTAGGTGGCGGCGGTGTACGGAGCGGCAGATTAGGGGTTAATAATAAAATGCAGGGGTCAGCGATAGCGGGGGCGGCAGATTAGGGGTTAATAAGTGTAAGGTTAGGGGTGTTTAGACTCGGGGTACATGTTAGAGTGTTAGGTGCAGACTTAGGAAGTGTTTCCCCATAGGAAACAATGGGGCTGCGTTAGGAGCTGAACGCTGCTTTTTTGCAGGCGTTAGGCTCAAACAGCCCCATTGTTTCCTATGGGGGAATCGTGCACGAGCAAGTTTTTGAAGCTGGCCGCGTCCGTAAGCACCGCTGGTATCGAGAGTTGCAGTGGCGGTAAATTATGCTCTACGCTCCCTTTTTGGAGCCATTCTGTGAACTCTAAATACCAGCGTTATTTAAAAGGTGCGGGGGGGAAAAAACATGCGTTAGCTACGCGGGTCGTTACCGACAAAACTCTAAATCTAGCCGTAAAATTAAATTAATCTAAAATTACAAAAAATAAAAAAGTCTAACATTACAGAAAAAAATAAACCAAATTATAAAAAATTAAAAAATTAAAGCTAATTTAAATAAAAAGCCCCCCAAAATAAAAACACCCCCTAATCTAAACTAAACTACTTAGTATTTTTTAAATGTAAAAGAGCTGTTTAATTTAGGGCACTTCCCTACAAAAGGCCCTTTTAAAGGCTATTGGTAGTTTAGTTTTGATTAGGCAGTGTTTTTATTTTGGGGGGGCTTTTTAAATTTTCATAGGGATTAGGTTTAATTTTTTTATTTTTGATAATTTGGTTTATTTTTTCTGTAATGTTAGACTTTTTTATTTTTTGTAATTTTAGATTAATTTAATCTTAGTTTATTTTTTATTTTTAAAGTAATGTTATGTTTTTTATTTTAATTGTAATTTAGAATTAATTAATTTAGTAATTAATTTATGTGATTGGGGTTAATTTAGGGGGTGTTAGGTTAGGGGGCTTAGTAATTAAATTAGTTATTTGCATTGTGGGGGTTTGGTGGTGTAGGAGTTAATAGCTTAAATAGGTTTTTTGCGATGTGGGGGGTTGGCGGTTTAGGGGCTAATAGATTTATTAGGTTTATTGCCTTGTGGGGGTTGGCGGATTAGGGGTTAATATGTTAATTAGATACTTTGCAATGTGGGGGTTGGCGGTTTAGGGGTTAAAAGATTTATTGGGTTTATTGCATTGTCAGGGTTGACTGATTAGGGGTTAATATGTTAATTAGATACTTTGCAATGTGGGGGTCCATGTTACCATACACAACCGAACATAAAGTATAATTCATTCACTGACCATGCTCTGCTAATTACCTGCACAGCTAGTAGCATTAAAACATAGCTTGTAATTTCCAAAATCTAAAGAACCAGACTCTAATTAGAGGTATACTTGGGTAACTAACCTAAAAGGAGGAAATCATAGATAAGCTTGACTAGATACAGGGATAAATCAGGAACTAACAAGTTTACCTGCTAGCAGATAAAACAGTACAGTACGCACCTCTATCCTATCACTATATTTGCAGAAAGAAAAGTTAGTTAAGATAATAACTTAAAGGGGCATGAAACCCAATTTTATTTTCCTTATTCAGAAAGATCATGCAGTTTTAAAAAAACTTTACAATTTACTTCTTTTACCAAACTGGCTTAAAGGGACATGAAACCCATATTTTTTCTTTCATGGGGCGCGATCCGATATAGATCGCAGTTTGCGGCGCAAGCGAGGGAACCCACGTCGCCCGCAGTTTCAGCTCGCAACTCGAGCCATCCAATATGCGGCGCCGTCACTTGCTAAAGTGGCGCAAGTCTCACAAACCAGCGATGTCCAGAAATCTGCGTAAGTACAGATTTTTTGAGTCGCCAGTGACTTGCGCCACGTTAGAAACTGCCGGCGCCTATAAAACCTGACTAAAGTCTAAATCACCTGCACTGTCTAACACGCCTCCCTAACATAGCCCGACACGTCTAACACGCCTCCCTAACATAGCCCGACACGTCTAACCCTCTATCCGCTATCCCCCCTCACTATCCTAACAATAAAAAAGCTATTAACCCCTAAACCGCCGCTCCCGTACCCCGCCGCAACCTAATAAAGTTATTAACCCCTAAACCGTCGCTCCCGTACCCCGCCGCCAGCTATATTATATCTATAACCCCCTAAAGTGAGCCCCTAACACCGCCGCCATCTATATTAAAATTATTAACCCCTAATGTAAGCCCCTAACACCGCCGCCATCTCTATTAAAATGATTAACACCTAATTTAAACACCGCCGCCATCTACCTTATCTATCCCCTAATTAGAACCCCTTACACCGCTGTCATCTACCTTATCTATCCCCTAATCTGACCCCTTACACCGCCGCCACCTATATAAAAATTATTAACCCCTATTCTAATCCCCCTATACCGCCGCCAGCTATATTAATATTATTAACCCCTAATGTAAGCCCCTTACACCGCCGCCATCTCTATTAAAATGATTAACCCCTAATTTAATCTACCTACCCCGCCGCCAGCTATATTATCTATATTAACCCTAAGTATATTATAGTTAATATAGGTATTACATTATATATATTAACTATATTAACCCTAATTATATTAGGGTTAATATAGTTAATATAGTTACTATAGGATTTATATTAACTATATTAACTCTATCTAACCCTAACACCCCTAACTAAATTTATATTAAATTAATCTAATTCATTTATAAACTAAAATATTCCTATTTAAATCTAAATACTTACCTATAAAATAAACCCTAAGATAGCTACAATATAATTAATAATTACATTGTAGCTATGTTAGGGTTAATATTTATTTTACAGGTAAATTGTTAATTATTTTAACTAGGTATAATAGCTATTAAATAGTTATTAACTATTTAATATCTACCTAGTTAAAATAATTACCCAATTACCTGTAAAATAAATCCTAACCTAAGTTACAAATACACCTACACTATCAATAAATTAAATAAACTACAAACAACTATCTAAAAATACAATTAAATTAACTAAACTAAATTACAAAAAATAAAAAAAAAGATTACAAGATTTTTAAGCTAATTACACCTATTCTAAGCCCCCTAATAAAATAATAAACCCCCAAAATAAAAAAAATTCCCTGCCCTATTCTAAATTAATAAAATTTCAAAGCTCTTTACCTTACCAGCCCTTAAAAGGGCCTTTTGTGGGGCATGCCCCAAAGAATTCAGCTCTTTTGCATACAAATACAATACCCCCCCATTACAACCCACCACCCACATACCCCTATTCTAAAACCACCCAAACCCCCCTTAAAAAAGCCTAACACTACCCCCCTGAAGATCTCCCTACCTTGTCTTCACCACACCGGGCCGAACTCCTGATCCGATCCGGGCGATGTCTTCCTCCAAGCGGCAAAGAAGATTTCTTCCTCCGGCGACGTCTTCCTCCAAGCGGCAGCAAAGTCTTCATTCTTCCGGCGGCATCTTCAATCTTCTTTCTTCGCTCCGTCGCCGCGGAGCATCCATCCCGGCCGACGACTGAACGACGAATGAGGTACCTTTAAATGACGTCATCCAAGATGGCGTCCGCCGAATTCCGATTGGCTGATAGGATTCTATCAGCCAATCGGAATTAAGTTAGAAAAATCTGATTGGCTTATTGAATCAGCCAATCAGATTGAAGTTCAATCCGATTGGCTGATCCAATCAGCCAATCAGATTGAGTTCGCATTCTATCTTGGATGACGTCATTTAAAGGTACCTCATTCGTCGTTCAGTCGTCGGCCGGGATGGATGCTCCGCGGCGGCGGAGTGAAGAAAGAAGATTGAAGATGCCGCCGGAAGAATGAAGACTTTGCTGCCGCTTGGAGGAAGACGTCGCCGGAGGAAGAAATCTTCTTTGCCGCTTGGAGGAAGACATCGCCGGAGGAAGAATTCTTCTTTGCCGCTTGGAGGAAGACATCGCCCGGATCGGATCAGGAGTTCGGCCCGGTGTGGTGAAGACAAGGTAGGGAGATCTTCAGGGGGGTAGTGTTAGGCTTTTTTAAGGGGGGTTTGGGTGGTTTTAGAATAGGGGTATGTGGGTGGTGGGTTGTAATGGGGGGGGTATTGTATTTGTATGCAAAAGAGCTGAATTCTTTGGGGCATGCCCCACAAAAGGCCCTTTTAAGGGCTGGTAAGGTAAAGAGCTTTGAAATTTTATTAATTTAGAATAGGGCAGGGAATTTTTTTTATTTTGGGGGTTTATTATTTTATTAGGGGGCTTAGAATAGGTGTAATTAGCTTAAAAATCTTGTAATCTTTTTTTTATTTTTTGTAATTTAGTGTTTTTTTTTTTGTAATTTAGTTTAGTTAATTTAATTGTATTTTTAGATAGATGTTTGTAGTTTATTTAATTTATTGATAGTGTAGGTGTATTTGTAACTTAGGTTAGGATTTATTTTACAGGTAATTGGGTAATTATTTTAACTAGGTAGATATTAAATAGTTAATAACTATTTAATAGCTATTATACCTAGTTAAAATAATTAACAATTTACCTGTAAAATAAATATTAACCCTAACATAGCTACAATGTAATTATTAATTATATTGTAGCTATCTTAGGGTTTATTTTATAGGTAAGTATTTAGATTTAAATAGGAATATTTTAGTTTATAAATGAATTAGATTAATTTAATATAAATTTAGTTAGGGGTGTTAGGGTTAGATAGAGTTAATATAGTTAATATAAATACTATAGTAACTATATTAACTATATTAACCCTAATATAATTAGGGTTAATATAGTTAATATATATAATGTAATACCTATATTAACTATAATATACTTAGGGTTAATATAGATAATATAGCTGGCGGCGGGGTAGGTAGATTAAATTAGGGGTTAATAATTTTAATAGAGATGGCGGCGGTGTAAGGGGCTTACATTAGGGGTTAATAATATTAATATAGCTGGCGGCGGTATAGGGGGATTAGAATAGGGGTTAATAATTTTTATATAGGTGGCGGCGGTGTAAGGGGTCAGATTAGGGGATAGATAAGGTAGATGACAGCGGTGTAAGGGGTTCTAATTAGGGGATAGATAAGGTAGATGGCGGCGGCTTTAGGGGCTCACAGTAGGGGGTTAGTTTATGTAGATGGCGGCGGGGTCCGGGAGCGGCGGTTTAGGGGTTAATAACTTTATTAGGGATTTCTGGGGGGGGATCGCGGTTGACAGGTAGATAGACATTGCGCATGCGTTAGGTGTTAGGTTTATTTTAGAAGATCGCGGTTGACAGGGAGATAGACATTGCGCATGCGTTAGGTGTTAGGTTTATTTTAGAAGATCGCGGTTGACAGGGAGATAGACATTGCGCATGCGTTAGGTTTATTTTAGCAGCCAGTTTTAGGGAGTTACGGGGCTCCAATAGTCAGCGTAAGGCTTCTTACGGCTGCTTTTTGTGGCGAGGTGAAAATGGAGTAAGTTTTCTCCATTTTCGCCACGTAAGTCCTTACGCTGCATATTGGATACCAAACTGCGCTGGTTTGGTATACCTGCCTATAGCCCAAAAAACTACGGGCAACGGCAGAAATATACGCGCGTAACTTCTAGGTTACGCCGTATATAGGATACCAAACCCGCGCAAATATTGGCGTCGCCGGCTTTTGCGAGCGACGATTTTTATCGGATGGACCCCATGATTTAGAAAGAGTATATAATTTTAAACAACTTTCTAATTTACCTCTATTATCTAATTTGCTTCATTCTCTTGATATCCTTGGCTGTAAGGCATATCTAGTTAGGCTTAGTAGCTGCTGATTAGTGGCTGCAAATAGATGCCTCGTGTGATTAGCTCAACCATATGCATAGCAATTTCTTCAACAAAGGATATCAAAAGAATGAAGCAAATTAGATAATATAAGTAAATTGGAATGTTTGAAATTGTATTCTCTATCTGAATCATTAAAGAAAACATTTGGGTTTCATGTGCAGCATTGCTGTACTGGGGGCTAGCTGAACACATGACATGCCAAGAGGCATATACTGTACGTGCAACCACCAATCAGCAGCTAGTACCCAGTAGTCTCTTGCTACTCCTGAGCCTGCCTATGTATGCTTTTTACTTAAAGATACCAAGAGAATTAATGTAATAGAATTTAGGCAACAGAAATAAATTGGAAAGTTTAATTTTGACTTTACCGTCCCTTTGAGTATAGTGCTGCATTGATCAAAGTTCACGTATAAATCCTTTTAATTTTATTTAGTAAAAAAAATGTAGTGCAACTTTTTAGCTCAGGGATTTTATTTCTGACATTTTTTGTGTATTTACACTGTAGATTAAAAGTAGTATTTATGGGTCTTAAAGGGATATGGAACTCAAAATTAATTTTTCATGAAAAGATCAATTTTTACTTCTATTAACAAATACAATTCTTTCTCTTGGCATCCTTTGTTTAGACTTGGGGGGCCTATTTATTAAAGTGATGGTAAATTCACTTCCATAGCTTTGCATAGTCTGAAAACTCTTCTCCTAACTAGCATATTGATATGCTTATTTTGTTCCAATGTCAAATCTACTTTTAATACTGAGCGTTTTTATCAGGCTCCGTTACCTGATCCAATGCAGCCTCTCTGAATGGTTTTCCCTTAGGCTTCTTTGACTGGCAGCTCTTTCAGCCAATCAGAGCCTCACCATGCTCCCCATGTAAGTTTACATACTGTAAGTAACCTCACTGTTTATGTTGCGCAAAAAGCGTAGCAGTTGCGTATGCGCAGTTCAACTTCCAGCCTGAGTTCTAAGCAGAGGAGCATACTGTGATTAACTTACATAGGGCTCATGGTGAGCCTCTGATTGGCTGAAAGAGCTGCCAGTCAAAGAAGCCTAAGGGAAAATCATTCAGAGAGGCTGCATTGGATCAGGTAACGGAGCCTGACAAAAACGCTCAGTATTAAAAGTAGATTTGACATTGGAACAAAATAAGCATATCAATATGCTAGTTAGGAGAAGAGTTTTCAGACTATGCAAAGCTATGGAAGTGAATTTACCATCACTTTAATAAATAGGCCCCCCAAGTCTAAACAAAGGATGCCAAGAGAAAGAGTTGTATTTGTTAATAGAAGTAAAAATTGATCTTTTCATGAAAAATTAATTTTGAGTTCTATATCTCTTTAAGACCCATAAATACTAAAAGAGTTTTCAGACTATGTGACGTTATGGAAGTGAATTTACCATCACTTTAAAGTGCGGACAGACAAGATACGATGTAGCATTTATTATTGCACAAGCAGTTCTGGTGAACTGCTTGTCCAATGACGCCCCCTGCAGATTCGCAGCCAGGGTGTCAATCGGTCCGATCATATAGGATCGGGCGGATTGAAGACTGCAACCTCAGAGGCAGAGGATCAGTTGACTGCTGTTTCTGGCAAGCCTGAAGGGTCTTGCAGAAACAGGGGCATCAAGCTTCTACATACACTCAGACGCAAGAGCAGGCACATTATTGTAACATTGCTGCCATATAATATTGAAGACACATGTATGTGCCACCTACCTTGGTATGTTCTCATAGAAAAGAGCTAAAAAACGTTAATGCATTTTAAAATACCCAATTTTATATAAAAAAAAATATTTGAATGCATTTTTTATTTCCAATACAAGGTACGGTATATAGTGCTTTTTATAGTGTTATATGCCCCTGTACACCAGTAGGAGAGATCACAATCATCTTATAATTTGTGGGTTTTACCCTCTCTCTTTTTAACTCCTTGCATCATATAGTGGTTTGTATTAAAGAAACCTGGGTCCTCTTGTTATTGGCTGACTAGAATTGCTCAGCTAGCTGCCAGTAGTGCAGTGCTGTTCCTTCAGCAAAGGATAACAAGATAATGAAGCAAATTTGATAATTTAAGTAAATCGGAAAGCTATTTATAACTATATGTTCTATCCCTTTAAGGACAGAGAAAATCAGAACACAAATCACCTAATAAAGCTTGACTGTTTATTAGTAGGTAAAAACTAACAAAACACATTGTATAACTGTTCTTAAACTGGTTCAACACATTGGTCTTGGAGCTTATTTTTTTCCCTATTAAAGGGGCAGTCAACACCAGAATTTTTGTTGTTTTAAAAGATAGATAATCCCTTAAAGGGACATTAAACACTAAATACATGCTAGATAGAATGATGCATTCAAAGAAAAGATTAGTCCATGAGTAACATGTAGATGTATTTTTTAAAGTTTCATTAGTTGTTTAAAAAGTGACAAAATAAGTTTAAAGTTTTAGTGTCTATAAAACACTGGGAGCTGCCATGTTGTAACTTGTGTTACCTTCTCTGCTGTGGCCAATTAGAGACAGTTATAAATAGGTCACTAGAGTGTGTAACCAATGGCTGTGTGGAATATAACAGTGTTCTGCACTTCCATTTCTAACAGGAACTGAAAAGCTCACAATTTCAAAATGGAATTACAGGCAAAGAGGACAAAATAAATAATGAAAGTATATTGCAGACTTCTTTTTATGTATGTGATTTATCATCTTATATTACTATCTCAAAGTGTGTAATGTCCCTTTAATTACCAATTCCCCAATTTTGCATAACCAACACAGTTATCATTATACACATTTTACCTCTGTAATTACCTTGTATCTAAGCCTCAGCAGACTGCCCCCTTATTTCAGTTCTTTTGACAGACTTGCATTTTAGCCAATCAGAGCTGTCTCCATGGTAAATTCACATGCTTGAGCTCAATGTTATCTAAATGAAACATGTGAACTAATGCCCTCTAGTGGAGAAAAACCATCAAAATGCATTTAGATTAGAGGCGGCCTTCAAGGTCTAAGAAATTAGCATATGAACCTCACAAGTTTAGCTTTCAACTAAGAATACCAAGAGAACAAAGCAAAATTGGTGCTAAAAGTAAATTGGAAAGTTGTTTAAAATTGCATGCCCTATTTGAAACATGAAAGTTTTTGTTGTACTTGACTGTCCCTTTAAGCAATAATACACTAAGATGTGTAGTTTTTGCCACTCCAGATCCAAATCCAAATCTCTAGATTTACTTATCTGGTAGTATTCTAAAATATGCCACCAATAAAACCTACTTGTGAGAATCCTAAAGTTCATTTTCTAATGCAGCTGTCAAACAGGTTCATAGGCAAATTAAATAAGCATAAATACAAAATTATAGTCGCACTCCAAAAGTGCCTTAATTTTTTTTTTTTATTAAACATCATTAAAAACAGACATGGGAAGAAAAAAATGTAACATCTTAAATGGACACTGTACCCAAATTTTTTCTTTTGTAATTCAGAAAGAGCATGCCATTTTAAGCAACTTTCTAATTTACTCCTATTATCAATTTTTCTTCGTTCTCTTGCTATCATTATTTGAAAAAGAAGGCATCTAAGCTTTTTTTTTTTTGTTTCAGTACTCTGGACAGCACTTTTTTATTGGTGGATGAATTTATCCACCAATCAGCAAGGACAACCCAGGTTGTTCACCAAAAATGGGCCGGCATCTAAACTTACATTCTTTCAAATAAAGATAACAAGAGAATGAAGAAAATTTGATAATAGGAGTAAATTAGAACGTTGCTTACAATTTCCTGCTCAATCTGAGTCACGAAAGAAAAGTTTTGGGTACAGTGTCCCTTTAAGTGTTTCCCGCTGTAGGTGAGTGATTAATAATAGACAAATGAAACAAGCATACTCTGCAACACCTTGACAAGAAAAAATAACAAACAAAACCAAAAAAATAACCTGAAAGGAATAAAAATAATAGATCTCCAAGGTCTGTTTAGAGAAAGTCTAAAAATTATCATTTGTTTTCATGGGCACCTGCAGATAAGTCACTCACAGGATAATCACATGACACAACACTTACACAAATAGCAGCAACTCTCCCTCTCTCAGCACCTGCAGATAAGTCACTCACAGGATAATCACATGACACAACACTTACACAAATAGCAGCAACTCTCCATCTCTCAGCACCTGCAGATAAGTCACTCACAGGATAACCACATGACACAACACTTACACAAATAGCAGCAACTCTCCCTCTCTCAGCACCTGCAGATAAGTCACTCACAGGATAATCACATGACACAACACTTACACAAATAGCAGCAACTCTCCCTCTCTCAGCACCTGCAGATAAGTCACTCACAGGATAATCACATGACACAACACTTACACAAATAGCAGCAACTCTCCCTCTCTCAGCACCTGCAGATAAGTCACTCACAGGATAATCACATGACACAACACTTACACAAATAGCAGCAACTCTCCCTCTCTCAGCACCTGCAGATAAGTCACTCACAGGATAATCACATGACCAGGGATAGGCAAGGTGTCCGTACACGGACACTGGTGTCCGTGACTGGCCCTTGCAGTGTCCGCCGCCCATTTTGCTGTGGGGAGGGAGGAGTAGGAGAGATGAATGCTGGTCCTGACTCCTCCTTGACACACACGGTGTCACGTTTCGCAGGGTTGTGGCCACTCCCACGTGATGCCGCTTAGTACCGGGAAAATGACTGAGGGAGACTGAGAGAGAGGGAAGATTCAAGAAGCAAGCTGCCACTGTGTCCCTGGAGCTTTATATGTGAAGGTAAAGCACTTTATCCAGCACCAGAGGTTTATTATAAGTAGTATTTAATTAGAAAGAAAATATATTTTCTTTCCGATTAAATAATAGGAAAGGGAGAATATGTAGTGTGAATAAAGTTAGTGGCTTGTCAAGAGACTGCTAGCGATATTAGGTGATAAGTTATGGAATAAATAAAGCCTGAATGAAATACTGGATGTGTATCTGCATCTGTATAATAACACTCAGCACTGTACAAAGACAAAGAAGTGACACTGGCACATAGGTATAGCCAGAGGAGGGCTGGTTATAGGATCAGTGGTACAGTATCTGCATCAGTATAATAACATTCAGCACTATATAATGATGTTTTTAATTTGAAATGTACCTTGGTGTCCTTCACTAAGGTCTTTACTTTAGAAAATGTCCCCCACAGCCTTTGTCTGTGCTTATCCCTGCACATGACACAACACTTACACAAATAGCAGCAACTCTCCCTCTCTCAGCACCTGCAGATAAGTCACTCACAGGATAATCACATGACACAACACTTACACAAATAGCAGCAACTCTCCCTCTCTCAGCACCTGCAGATAAGTCACTCACAGGATAATCACATGACACAACACTTACACAAATAGCAGCAACTCTCCCTCTCTCAGCACCTGCAGATAAGTCACTCACAGGATAATCACATGACACAACACTTACACAAATAGCAGCAACTCTCCCTCTCTCAGCACCTGCAGATAAGTCACTCACAGGATAATCACATGACACAACACTTACACAAATAGCAGCAACTCTCCCTCTCTCAGCACCTGCAGATAAGTCACTCACAGGATAATCACATGACACAACACTTACACAAATAGCAGCAACTCTCCCTCTCTCAGCACCTGCAGATAAGTCACTCACAGGATAATCACCATAGTTGCCAACATTTCAAAAAAATTTCCAGGGACACTTTGCAGCTATCAATTACCTGCATGAAATATTTAACCACACCCCCTGCCCTAAAGCCCCTCCCACTTTGTCAAACCCCCATAATTAGCATAATTTAGCTCCGCCTATTTTTAATGGTGCAGAATATATATATATATATATATATATATATATATATATATATATATATACACAAAATTAAAATATGAAAATAGAAGTAGAATGTACAGAATGGAATTAATGAAATAAATGGCCCATGCATCATACACTACTGCTATCTCATTGTGTTGAAAACATTCCAATTATCCTACTTACATTTTTATGTAAACCATTCAACAGAGATCAGACAATTTTATAGTTAATGGCTCTTTAGAAGCCACTCTACTGCTTATGTTTTTAAATGGATACCACCACCCTGTTTCTGATCTAGCTGATAGGATTTCTGTAGTTTCAATTTCCAGCCTTTACATATTTATCTTCATTCTTTTGCTATCTTTATTTAAAAAGCAGGAATGTAATGCATAGGAGCCGGCCCATTTTTGTTTGAGAACCTGGGTTATGCTTGTTTATTGGTGGCTAAATGTCAGCCACCAATAAGGAAGCGCTATCCATGGTGCTGAACCTAAAATGGGCTGGCTGCTAAGATTTTTTAAAAGGGAAATTGTATGAAAAACAATGCGCTAGATAAGATCTGAGCTACACATAAAAAACAGGCAATCCCTAAGCCTGAAAATGATCGAATGTGCAAAAAGATATAGGTATATATGTGTGCGCCAAATTTGTGTGAGACACAAATGGCAATAGATCTTTTTTTAAAAATGGCTTCTATTTAGTTATCTATTTTAAATCGATAATTTTTCTTATTTATAGAGTAAATGGTCCATAAAGTGCTGATAATATGAAAATCACAATAAATATATAAAAAATATAAAAAAGGACTATTATTGTACTAAAATGTTGAATAATCAATACATTTTATTTGTTTAAAACATCGATTATTAATTCAGAAAAAAATATATAAAATACACAAAAAAATTATACAGAAGCAGTGTAATACTGTTATTTCTCCCTATTGGTACCAATCTAAGAGCTAAATAAATAAATAAATAGTGGTGTTCCTTTTAAAAATGTATAAGTGATTTAGCAGCCTAATAATATTCTAAGAGACTAACTAAAAGTAATCTAAAATAAAATTTTCTAAAAACCTTAAAAAAGTAACTTTGAAAAAGTAACTTTGAATAATTTCTCCTGAGAAATGTTAGCAGTTAATATGCTTACAATCTGACTTAAGCATATATCCAGATCATATATCCAGATCTCCTTTTTGTTTAAATAGGATTGTCCTGTCTTATTTCAAAGTCTGTGTAGGTAGTATGGACAATAGGTCAGCATATGATGATAGTAGAAGAGGGTTATTACTCCAAACCCCAGTGTCCGTATGAAAGATCTTTAGCAAAAATAGCCTTTCAATCTAATCCTTTAAGAGTCGTACCTTTGTTCAAAAGCAGAGAGAAAGTACCTCTTTAAACACCGCTGCCAATGCTCGTCAGTTTAGGGGTAGCGCCAAAACCACAAAGTTCCGTGTCGGACCTTGAACACGCCCACAAGTGCGGGAAGTGACGTTGGCAAATCGTATCCCTGTTTGAAATCTGACTATCCGTGGCAGCGTCTTAGCAACGTCCTCAGCAGTGTCCTCGGCAATATCCTCAGTGTATCATCCGTGTATTGGTAACGCGTTTCAGCTCCTTGGAGCCTTTGTCAAACCATACCGGATGATACTGATGGGGTTTTTTTATACAAAAATGTCCATAATGATTTCGGTTATCAATTGATACATTTATGCAAATTTAATATAAGTATCAATTGCTTTTTGATTCTATACAATGTTAAAAACTTTATTGCACTTTAGTGGTGTGTTTCAATGGTTAAAAATTCCTAGTTACGATGTTCAAAGGCTTATAGAACTTAAAAAGTTTTAAAATGATAAAAGTACATAGTTTTAAATGAATTAATAATTGATTCTCATAAGAGAAAAATTTATGTATAAGTAGTGAAAGGCATATTATCAGTTCATAATGGACATATAGAAAAAGGTGTCCTAATCAAAAATGTTTCATACAGACTGTTTAGTATAAAAGGGTTATAAAGGAATTAGCTGCTAAGATTTACATTCCTGCTTTTTAAATAAAGATAGCAAAAGAACGTAGAAAAATTGACAATAGGAGTAAATTAGAAAGTTGCTTAAAATGTCATGCTCTATCTGAAACATGAAAGAAAACATGTGGGTTTAGTGTCCCTTTAAAATAAAGGTTATATCTTTGGCACCCTATGAGGTACTCCTGATGAGCCCCAGGGGAAAATGATGATCAGCTCCATTATGGAAAATTGTGTTTGTTACCAAACAAATGCAATAGAGGCAAATACTTAAGAAAGGAGGTTGATAAATACTGCTTAATTTCCTTACAAATATTCTTACACAATCTATTACCAGTGCGTAAATTAACCTTATTAGTAATTCTCAGTCAAATCATTCAAGTGGAACTCATCACCAATAACCTTTACTGCATAAAAAAAATTGACAGAGGAGAAATTTGCTAAATTATAAAGAATATAACATAAAATATACAACTCTGTAGTTCAATGTCTAATCATACATGGCTAGGGAGACAATGACAAATACGCCCCAATAAATAACAGCTTATCTTGAGCAAAGCACTCAACCCATATTAGAACTTTACAAGTTAGTAATTACAATGGGCATTCTGTGTCAAAGTTTTAAAAGTGATCTAATCAGCTGTGGGTGTTCCACTTTTCTAGCTTTGACTCAGACATGATCTTTGTAAATCAATAAAAATAAGTATGTAGCTTTGAATATATCTGCACTAGTGGAAGTGGAAAGTAGAGTGTCCCTAGCATGAGAATACTTTCAGGGCCGGTGCAAGGATTTTTGTGTACACAGGCGAAGGTGCATTTTGACGCCCTCCATTAAAGGGACAGACTACACAAAAATTGTTATCTTTTAAAAAGACAGATAACGCCTTTACTACCCATTCCCCAGCTTTGCACAACAACCTACATTGTTAGATTAATATACTTTATAACATTTAAACCTCTACATTTCTGTCTGTTTCAAAGGCTCTATAGAGACAGCCACTTAATCACATGCTTTGGTATTTGCTTTTCACAACGTGAGACTGATAGTTCATGTGGGCCATATAGATAATGTTTTCACGCCTGAGAAGTTTATGTGGGCCATATAGATAATGTTTTCACACAGTACTAAATGCAACTCAATAGATAATAAATAGTCACAGTCATGTGATCAGGGGGCTGTTAGAAGATACTTAGATACAAGGTAATCACAGAGGTAAAAAGTGTATTAATAGGACAGTGTACACCAGAATTTGTATTGTTTTAAAAGATAGATAATTCATTTATTACCAATTCCCTAGTTTTGCATAACCAACACAGTTATATTAAAGGGACAGTAAAGTCAAAATAAATCTTTCATGATTTAAATAGGGCATGTCATTTTAAACAACTTTCCAATTTACTTGTATTGCCAATTTTGCTTTGTTCTCTTGGTATTCTTAGTTGAAATCTAAATCATGTGCTAATTTCTTAGACCTTGAAGACTGCCTTTAATCGGAAAGCATTTTGACAGGTTTTCACCACTAGAGAGTGTTAGTTCATGTGTTTCATATAGATAACATTGAGCTCCGGCACGTGAAGCTCCTAAGAGCAAGCGCTGATTGGCTAAAAATGCAAGTCTGTCAAAAGAACTGAAATAAGGGGGCAGTTTGCAGAGGCTTAGATACAAGGTAATCACAGAGGTAAAAAGTATATTATTATAACTGTGTTGGTTATGCAAAATTGGGGAATGGGTAATAAGTGGATTATCTACCTTTTTAAACAACATAAATTCTGGTGCTTATTGTCCCTTTAATACACGTTTTTCCTCTGTAAATACCTTGTATCTAAGCCACAGGAAACTGCCCCCTTATTTCAGTTCTTTTGACAGAAATCCATTTTAGCCAATCAGAGCTGACTGCCTGGAACGCCCCGTGCGTAAGCACAGTGTTATCTATATGACACATGAACTAACACCCTAGTGGTGAAACACTATCAAAATGCCCTGCGAGAAGAGGTGGTCATAATAAGCAAAGCTATAACATGAATATTTATAGCACGGTGTGTTATAAAGAGACAACTGATTATATGTAGCATTTGTTTCTATATACAGTCATACTACAGGGAGAATTCTAGAGCAGCTAATGAGTTATAGCACCAGCAGACTGGTTATATACACCCTGTACAAACAGCTGGCACTCTGGCTATACACATTTTCCTGCCCTCTGCTGCAGGAAGTGCCAACATTTTGCAGAGTGTGGGATTTTTAGTTGTGTGATGCGAGGTTCAAGTGGGCCATATGTTAAGCAGGGGGGCACATAGGGGCCAGACACTGTGGAGGTGGGCATATGGGAACAAGATATTATGCAGGGGAAACATTGGGTCCAGACATTGTGCAGGGGGGACATATGGGGATATTAGGAAGGTGGCACATAATGGGGGCCAGCAATTATGCAAGGGGAACATAGGGGACAAACATTTTGCAAGGGGCATATTAGGGACCAGATATTATGCAGGGGGGCATATATTATGTAGAGGGGCACATGGGGGCATATATTTATGCAGGGTTAGCACTAAGGGTCAAAATATTATGAAGGGGGGATGGGGGCTATATATTATATGCTGGGTGACACATGGGGGCTATATATTATGTAGGGGGGGACATAGAATGCCTATCTCAATGCTATTAGCAAATAATATGCCACTCAGCTGTTATTTTATTTGTTATATCTGCTGGTAGAGATATTTTTCAGTAAGCTTCTTAATTTTTGAATTACCCTGGCTATAGCAAATGATCTGCCACTGTTATATACAGTTTATTTGTTATGATCTAATCTGTTGGTTCTGTAAGTACAGATATTTTGTAGTAAAGCTTCAGAAGGGTACTGCATCTCTGTACTTACAGAACCAACAGAGATGATAACAAATAAACTCTGTAACAGTGGCAGATCATTTGCTAATATCAGCCAGGGTAATTCAAAAATTAAGAAGCTTAACTTTACTGAAAAATATCTCTACCAGCAGATATAACAATAAACTGCATATAACATCAGTGGCAGATCATTTCCTAAAAAATATCAGCCAGGGTAATTTAAAAATTAAGAAGCTTTTACTATTTTTTAATTACCCCTCAGATTTGCGAATCTACCTGCTGCCTGGTTGTTACAGTTACTTTATAATAATTATTAGTCATTTTATTACCAGCATGATTTTTTCCTAGCATAACAGACGTGCCTGACAAATAAAACTTACTTAAATAAGTCACAAATGTATATTTTTTTTAAAATAATTGATTCATTCTGATTTCATTGTACTTTAGCAGCCTAGCCAGAGTGCCTAAAACTTTTTATTGCAGCCTCAGAGAGCAGGTTCATAAATATGCGCAGGCAGGCAGCCAGACTCTCACCTCTCACAGTCTCAACTCACTCTCGTCTGGTGCAGCGCCTCAAGTCAGAGGATTACGGGGCCCGGTGTGCGACAGCGACAGCGAGTGACACTCTCAGCTGCTCACCTTCACACTTCTCAGAGTGCTAGTGAGCGGCAACGCGGGGTCACGTGAGATGCCCCTGATGACATCACGCCTGCTCAGACATCGCTGATTCGCTGCTGCTGACTGAATTACAAATTCAAAGGAGGGGAGGGCGGGCCTCAGAGTGTCACGAAGGGGACGCGCTACTGTTAGCTCAAAAAAGCACTGCAGCCTGCTACTCTTGCCGGGACAGTCCGGGACATTTAAATGGCCGGGACCCGGTACCAAATTCCGGGACTGTCCCGGCAAAAACGGGACAGTTGGCAAGTATGTAATCACATGACACAACACTTACACAAATAGCAGCAACTCTCCCTCTCTCAGCACCTGCAGATAAGTCACTCACAGGATAATCACATGACACAACACTTACACAAATAGCAGCAACTCTCCATCTCTCAGCACCTGCAGATAAGTCACTCACAGGATAATCACATGACACAACACTTACACAAATAGCAGCAACTCTCCCTCTCTCAGCACCTGCAGATAAGTCACTCACAGGATAATCACATGACACAACACTTACACAAATAGCAGCAACTCTCCCTCTCTCAGCACCTGCAGATAAGTCACTCACAGGATAATCACATGACACAACACTTACACAAATAGCAGCAACTCTCCCTCTCTCAGCACCTGCAGATAAGTCACTCACAGGATAACCACATGACACAACACTTACACAAATAGCAGCAACTCTCCCTCTCTCAGCACCTGCAGATAAGTCACTCACAGGATAATCACATGACACAACACTTACACAAATAGCAGCAACTCTCCCTCTCTCAGCACCTGCAGATAAGTCACTCACAGGATAATCACATGACACAACACTTACACAAATAGCAGCAACTCTCCCTCTCTCAGCACCTGCAGATAAGTCACTCACAGGATAATCACATGACACAACACTTACACAAATAGCAGCAACTCTCCATCTCTCAGCACCTGCAGATAAGTCACTCACAGGATAACCACATGACACAACACTTACACAAATAGCAGCAACTCTCCCTCTCTCAGCACCTGCAGATAAGTCACTCACAGGATAATCACATGACACAACACTTACACAAATAGCAGCAACTCTCCCTCTCTCAGCACCTGCAGATAAGTCACTCACAGGATAATCACATGACACAACACTTACACAAATAGCAGCAACTCTCCCTCTCTCAGCACCTGCAGATAAGTCACTCACAGGATAATCACATGACACAACACTTACACAAATAGCAGCAACTCTCCCTCTCTCAGCACCTGCAGATAAGTCACTCACAGGATAATCACATGACACAACACTTACACAAATAGCAGCAACTCTCCCTATCTGAGCACCTGCAGATAAGTCACTCACAGGATAATCACATGACACAACACTTACACAAATAGCAGCAACTCTCCATCTCTCAGCACCTGCAGATAAGTCACTCACAGGATAATCACATGACACAACACTTACACAAATAGCAGCAACTCTCCCTCTCTCAGCACCTGCTGATAAGTCACTCACAGGATAATCACATGACACAACACTTACACAAATAGCAGCAACTCTCCCTCTCTCAGCACCTGCAGATAAGTCACTCACAGGATAATCACATCACACAACACTTACACAAATAGCAGCAACTCTCCCTCTCTCAGCACCTGCAGATAAGTCACTCACAGGATAATCACATGACACAACACTTACACAAATAGCAGCAACTCTCCCTCTCTCAGCACCTGCAGATAAGTCACTCACAGGATAATCACATGACACAACACTTACACAAATAGCAGCAACTCTCCCTCTCTCAGCACCTGCAGATAAGTCACTCACAGGATAATCACATGACACAACACTTACACAAATAGCAGCAACTCAGTATAATCGGAGACTGGGCAGCACAAACTTCTATGAGTAGAAGGAAATTATTTTAGCCTAAAAGACTCTGTTATGCCTGACTCCACCTCTGTCAGTGGGCTCTCTCCCTTTTGTCACCCAGCATGGCAGCAAATTCATAATTGCTAAGGCTTCTTAAACATTTTACATTTTCACATACAGTTTTGATTGGTGTAGACAATGCCATATTAGTTATGTGATTCAGATATCAATATGACAATCAATGTTATTGCAATATTAGTACATCTTATTGGACTAAAATACATTTTAATAGACAAGCTTTTTATGATTTCCAATCTTACTTATTAATTTGATGGAATTTAAAAATTATAACTTGAAAAAGAAAATGGTTAAAATGATAGAAGTAGGGTTTTGAATACAGAGAGAATGAGAGGTGTTGTAAAATCATAGAAGTGTCTGAAAGGTGCAGGGAGAGTGACAATAGCCCTTATAAGAAAGCAGACTGCATAAGCACTATGAGTGACATAAATGTACACATCCTGCACAGTATACATCATTTGACATCATTTTCATATGTTTAGATAAACACCTCTCAACATTTCTGGGACAGGGAGGTCAGGGGAACACGTCAATGGTTGGCCACTGGTGTTTTATGGGCAAGGAGGTAAGATGCAGTGGGTGTGTCATATGCAGGGCTGGGCATGTTGGTGGGTAGTGCCTAAAGAATTTAAAAGGCAGTGGCAGGCTTGTCCTTGAAAGTGGGACCTGACAGAGGAAGAGCATAGAGTGACAGCGGGTGTACCACCTAACCTGTGACCTGTGGTATTTAGATATAGATTTATCTCCCCTAAACCTCACAGGTATTAGCTGCCAGATAATGTTTTTTTTAAATTTTAAATACACAGTGCACTCCCCAGAGCAAGGAGAGGACTGGGGGTAGGGAGCTTAAAGTGATACTAAGTCCAAATGTTTATTTAATGATTCAGATAGAGCATGCAATTGTAGGCAACTTTCTAATTTACTCCTATTATCATTTTTTCTTTGTTCTCTTGCTATCTTTATTTAAAAAGCAGGAATGCAAAGCTTAGGAGCCGGACAATTTTTGGTTCAGACCCTGGGTTACACTTGCTTATTGGTTAGCCAAATGGGTTAGCAAGAGCTATCCAGGGTGCTGAACCTAGACTGGGCCGGCTCCTAAGCTTTACATTCCTGCTTTTTAAATAAAGAAAGCAAAAGAATGAAGAAAAATTAATAATAGGAGTAAATTAGAAAGTTGCTTAAAATTGCATGCTCTATCTGAATCATGAAATAAAACAATTGTGTTTAGTGTCTGTCATGAGATGCAGGACATATGCAGGACACAGCAATGATGGTACAACTCTATTTTATTACAGAGCATAGCAATACACATCCAGACAGGTTGATTGTACTAAAACTAACTGCGACACAGACACCGGACCTAAACCCCGCCCACATACTAGTGACATCACATCCTGCTCTCATCACATCTTCCCCTTTTTCAAAGGCAAAGCATACATTTGCATATAATAAATAACAAGGTACACCAACAGGGTATACAACAACATTTTTGTTTTTGAACATTATAAAAACAGATAGATTAGAAAACATGAACAAATAAATTACATCCTGACTTGGACATCGGGGTAGACTACCCTAGTCCACAGTGACCATGGGATTATTCTGCCCATACTTCCAGTCACTGTTCTAGCTAAAGTCAGTCCCTGTATCGGGCCGGAAGTTTCACCACTCTTCCGCTTGATGTAACTTTGCATGAACTGTCCTCTGATACAGAAGATGGTGAACAAGAGTCTGCAGGAGGCAAAGATATATCCCCGCTGTGATCTTGCTGAGGGGAAGGTACCTCTCTTAGAACAGGGGATCCCACCGGCGGTGGTACTGAGGTATCCGGTTCCAGACTCTCAGGTACAGACTGAAGATGTCTTCGGTTACGGCGTGTAACCGTCCCTCCCTCTGTAAGGACTGTGTAAGACCTTGGTTCTGGAGAGCGGCCCACTACTGTAGCAGGCGTCTTCCATTTCTTCTCATCATCCAGTTTAATTCTGACACTTTGGCCCGCTTTCAGTTCCTGTAAAGGCCTGACAGAATGTCTCCTGTCGTAGAAGAAACGATAACCCTTTTTGGCCTCTTCATCCCTCCTAAGGACTTCGTCCCGAGGAACAGGGCCAGGCGGCTTGAAGACACCCACTGAGGGTAAAGTGGTGCGAATCTGGCGTCCTAGCATCAGCTGTGCCGGGCTAAACCCGGTGGCTTGAATGGGCGTCGCCCTGTATGACAAGAGGGCTAGGTACGGCTCAGATTGCTTTAGAATGAATTTTGTTGTTTGAACTGCCCTTTCAGCCATTCCGTTGGCCTGCGGATAATGTGGACTTGACGTGGAATGTACAAAATCATATTCCCTGCTGAAAGCACTGAACTCTGTAGAAGCGAACTGCATACCATTATCACTCACCAGCTCCATTGGAATGCCCCAGCGGGCGAACAAGCTCTTCAGGCGAATGATAATGGCCTGACTTGTGATATCATTCAGGGGTGCAATTTCCAAATACCTGGAATAGTAGTCGATCACAACAAGAAACTTTTTCCTGTGCAGTTCACACAAATCAGCAGCTATTTTCTGCCACGGCCCCGCAGGCAGCGGAGTAGACATCAAGGGCTCCCTTCTCTGAGTAGGCCGGCGTTCCCGGCAAAAGGCACATTTAGACACGTGATTTGCAATGTCGGAGCTGATCCCAGGCCACCACACAGCTGTAGCTGCTCTCTCTCTGCACTTTGTAATGCCTAAGTGGCCATCATGAATCCTGTTTAACATCTCTTTCCTCATGCTGACAGGAATTACAATGCGGTCTTGGAACAGCACCAACCCCTCCAGCTCCGTGAGCTGCGACCTCTCTGGCTGGTAAGCACTTAAAGACATCCAGGCTGCCTGGCTCTCGGGCCAGCCTTCTCTTATGTACCTTATAACTTCTTGCAGATCTGTCCAAATATGTCTCCTTCTTTATCTCTTCCAGTTTCCTTGAAGAAATGGACTTAGAGGCCAGAACTGAATCAACATACACTTTCACATCCGATTCTGTGGAGGATTCTTCAGCAGCAGCCAGCGGGAGCCTGGATAGTGTATCTGCCACAACCAGCTGTTTCCCCGGCACATGCACTGCCTGAACATTGAACCTGAGCAGTCTCATTAAAAGTCTCTGGCATCTCAAGGGTGTTTTGTCAATGTCATAAGAATTGATTAGAGGGACTAGCAGTTTGTGGTCAGTTTCCAGACTAAATTTCTCCAAACCCACTAGATAACGCTGAAAGCACTCACAGGCCCAAACTGCAGCCAGGCACTCTTTCTCAATTTGAGCGTATTTTGACTCTGCAGCCGTCAGTGTGCGGGAACAGTAGGCGATGGGCTGTAGTTTGTTGTCATTCAGCTGCAGGAGAGCAGCCCCCAACTCATAACTGCTTGCATCAGCACTAACCACAGTCTTTTTTGAAGGGTCATAGAACCCCAGCACTGGGGCAGACCCCAGCAGGGACTTGGCATGCAGGAATGCTTTTTCTTGTGAGGGTCCCCAGACCCAGGCAACATCTTTCTTAAGCAACTCTGTGATAGGGTGTAAAACTGTAGATAAATCTGGAAGAAACTTGCCCACGTAATTTACAAGGCCCAATATCTGTCTCAGCTCATGTACATCAGAAGGGCTTTTCATCTGTTCAATAGCCCGAATTTTCTCGGGGTCCGGCTTGATGCCATCCCCGTTGATTATATGCCCAAAGTAGCATAATTCAGTTTTCCTAAAATTACATTTTTCTTTATTCAGCTTCAGACCAGACTCTTTGATAGCCTGCAGCACACAACTCAAACGCTGATCATGCTCCTCCACTGTAGACCCATACACTAGAATGTCGTCCATGACGACCGCTGTGCCCACGTGGCCACTCAGGAGAGAACTCATTTCCCTTTGAAAGATTTCAGGAGCGGAGGATATCCCAAAGGGGAGTCTGCAGAAGCAGAACCGACCTACCGGTGTGATAAAGGTAGTCAGTTTGCGGCACTTTGGATCCAGGGGGATCTGCCAAAAGCCGATAGAAGCGTCTAATGTGGAAAAGAACTTCGCCCCAGCCAACTTCGGGGCTATATCTTCCAATGTCGGCAGCACAAATCTCTCCCTCTTCACTGCCTCATTCAACCTTTTCAGGTCCACACAGATGCGCACCTTTCCGTTTTTCTTTGCAACTGGAACAATGGGGGCACACCAATCAGTTGCTTCAACAACCTCTTCAATAACCCCCATAGACTTCATGCGCATGAGCTCTTTCTCCACTTGAGGCATGAGCGGGAACGGAATTCTACGAGGAGTAGAAATACTGTATGGGACTGCGTCACTTTTAAGTGCTATACGGACAGGTTTGCAGTTCAGTAGGCCCAACTCGCCAAACATATCTTCAGAGATCTCATTCACTCTGGCCACGAGGCCCAAGTCACAGGCTGCTTTTCTGCTCAATAAACTGTTAACACACTGACCTCGGATCACATACACCCACATGGTGAACTTCCTTTGTTTGTACTCACAGCTGGCAAGAAATTTCCCCACACAATCAATGCGGCCACCAGGACTATGGACATTTGTAGTAACCTTCGCCAGCTGGGGCTGTCGAGGCAGTTTCATAAATTCAGCAAAAGACATTACAGTGATATCTGCTCCTGTGTCAATCTTAAAATCAACTTTGGCTCCCATTACAGTAAAAGTAACTTTCCAATCTTCCTCTGAGCTTGTCCGTTCCACAACAGACCCCACAAAAGACACTTCCTGACCCTCCTGGTCACTGTCCACCTGCATCTCCTTAATGTATTCAGTTTTACACACCACTTCAAAATGGCCTATTCTGTTACATTTTCTGCATCTTTTATCTCTGGCCGGGCATATAGCACTCTGATCATGAGCCCGGTAGCACCGTGTGCATCGGCCATGTTGCACCCATCCACTTCTAGGCCTTTCCAGTACTTTAGATCTACCGCTCACACTGTGCCTTTCACTAGTAATTTTCCTAGACTGTTGCACTTCATCCACAATACTCTCAGACCTCAGATCAGCACTTTGCTTTTTCACCAGTTCACTCTGGCGGGCCATCCTAATAGCCCCGTCTAACGTTAAATCAGGCTCTAACTGCAGCTTCAGGGAGACTTCAGCATCTGCAATTCCAATAACTATTCTGTCTCTGATTTGCTCTTCTTTAGCAACACCAAACTCACAGAATTCAGCTAATTCATACAGGCTGCGCACAAATGAGTCCACAGATTCTCCCACACGCTGATTACGTTTGTGAAAACAAGCTCTCTCATGAATCACATTTCTTTTGGGCACAAAGTGGGCACTGAGTTTATCCATAACTATATCAAAGTTAACTTCTTCCCCGTCTTGGAAAGTAAAAGCATTGAACACTGGCTCTACATCTTTCCCCATAGAGTATAAAAGAGAATTAACTTGTACTTCACCACTCTCCTTGTTCAGTTTGGATGCAATCCTGAAGCGCTGAAACCGCTGACGCCATGTGGGCCAAGCTGCAGGCTGAGAAAAGTCAAAAGGCTCAGGTGGGGTAAACTTTGACATTGCAATCGATCAGGAACAGAAGCGCAGTCCAGAACTTCTGACACCATGTCATGAGATGCAGGACATATGCAGGACACAGCAATGATGGTACAACTCTATTTTATTACAGAGCATAGCAATACACATCCAGACAGGTTGATTGTACTAAAACTAACTGCGACACAGACACCGGACCTAAACCCCGCCCACATACTAGTGACATCACATCCTGCTCTCATCACAGTGTCCCTTTAAAATAAATAAATAAATACAGGTAGGAATAGGTAGCAGTAGATATGATCTACCATCATTACTCTCTGCTCCCCTTATGTTTAGCTCTTCAACCAAATTTTGAACCCCCACATTATATGATCTAGAACTACAGAATAATGGATAACAGAAAAACATGACTTTTTGTCACTATGTAGTAAAATCTATTTTACAATATTTACACTCTTCCTGAACTTAATTAACAGTTACAGTAATCATTTTTCATTCTTGATGCGATTAAATAACAATTGTGAGGTCCCTGCTGTGTCATGTGTATTTTATAATGAATGTCACAGCCTTTTCAGAAAGACGTTGATGTTGTTAAAAACTTTGAAAGCTTCGGTTTTCCATACTCCCTCAGGTTTTAGCTGCACTAAGCTACTTAATTAGTAATAGCATTCCATTGAAGTCAAGCTGTCTAAGCATGCTTCAAACCTAAACTTAGATTACATATTTGCTAATATTTGCTCCCTTTGGGAGTTATATCCCCTTGAGACAACAATTTTTGCAATGCAATAAAAATAGCCTTATAAAAACAAGGCTTTCTGTAAAATTACTGCTAACAAATTGGAGTTTAAATTCTCAGCAGTTGCCCAACTAAACTCCCAAAAGATTTGTAGCTGCAGAAAAAAAGAAAGAAAACATTAGTTTTGGTACCTTCGAATAAGTAATGCTTACCTGCAAGGACCTTCCATTTTCTGTAAAGAATCCCCATTAAAATACAAGGCAGGGTAAAGTCAAAAGTTAAAAAAATATATAATATTTTCTTCTGAGTGAAGTAACTATTTCTATTTTGAAAACAAAAAAAATTGTGCTAACATTGTTTTAAGGGCATATTGTATATGACAAGGTGATTGATAGGGAAGGGCTCAAATATGTGTGTATGTGTGTATACATATACTGTATATATATATATATATATATATATATATATATATATATATATATATATATATATATATATATATATATATATATATATTGTGTGTGTGTATATATAGATATGTGTAAGTACAGTATGTGTGTGTATGTATGCATGTACATACACAAATTTAAACACACACACATACATATATGTACAGTATCTCACAAAAGTTAGTGTTACTCTGAGAAACTGAAAAAATGAATTGTTGTTCTACATAAAGATGGCCTAGGCTATAAGAAGATTGTCAAGACCCTGAAACTGAGCTGCACCATGTCAAGACCATACAGCGGTTTCACAGGACAGATTCCACTCAGAACAGGCCTCGCCATGGACGACCAAAGAAGTTGAGTGCACGTGCTCAGCGTCATATCCAGAGGTTGTCTTTGGGAAATAGACGTATGAGTGCTGCCAGCATTGCTGCAAAGGTTGACGGGGTGGGGGGTCAGTCTGTCAGTGCTTAGACCATACGCTGCACACTGCATCAAATTGGTCTGCATGGCTGTCATCCCAGAAGGAAGCATTTCCTAAAGATGATGCACAAGAAAGCAGGCAAACAGTTTGCTGAAGACAAGCAGACTAAGGACATGGATTACTGGAACCCTGTCCTGTGGTCCGATGAGACCAAGATAAAACTTATTTGGTTCAGTTAGTGTCAAGCATGTGTGGCAACAACCATGTGAGGAGTACAAAGACAAGTGTGTCTTGCCTACAGTCAAGCATGGTGGTGGGAGTGTCATGGTCTGGGCCTGCATGAGTGCTGCTGGCATACTGAAGCAGAGCATGATCCCCTCCTGACTGGGCCGCAGGGCACTATTCCAACATGATAATGACTCCAAACACACCTCTAAGACGACCACTGCCTTGCTAAAGAAGCTGAGGGTAAAGGTGATGGACTGGCCAAGCATGTCTCCAAACCTAAACCCTATTGAGCATCTGTGGGGCATCCTCAAATGGAAGGTGGGGGAGCGCAAGGTCTCTAACATCCACCAGCCCAGTGATGTCATTATGGAGGAGTGGAAGAGGACTCCAGTGGCAACCTGTGAAGCTCTGGTGAACTCCATGCCCAAGTGGGTTAAGGCAGTGCTGGAAAATAATGGTGGCCACACAAAATAGTGACACTTTGGGCCCAATTTAGACATTTCCACTTAGGGGTGTACTTACTTTTGTTGCCAACGGTTTAGACATTAATAGCTGTGTGTTGAGTTATTTTGAGGGGACAGCAAATTTACACTGTTATACAGGCTGTACACTCACTACTTTACATTGTAGCAAAGTGTAATTTTTCTATATATTTAAATAATAAAGTGTAATAATATATATATATATATATATATATTTATTTCTGAATAAATAGAACATATTCTGTTATGTGCAGAACATTGGAATATGAAATATTCATATTTTCATGTGGGGTTAGCGCAAATGAGAATATGTGAATGTGTTTGTGCGAGAGTGGATTTTTTACCCAACTTTTTTTCTCTTTTGACTTCTATGGGAGAATACGTGAACGCTCACGCGATATTCTATCTTCAGATTTTTGCGCTAATCGGGTTACCGTGAGAGCAAAAACTGTTTACTTTCAACTCATCGTGGAGTGCAATCCTACTAGCGCAAAAATCTTAATTCTAACACAATTACCGCTCAAGTGGGAGCATTAATTAGCAGTCCATTTGTAATCTGGCCCTATATAAGCAATGTTTAGTGTGGCAGAAAGTATAGGGCGGTCTAAAGAGATGTTGGCAGTGATAAACATCCTCTGGTAATTCTGTATTACTGTGGACTTGTAATATCAGATTGTACACTTTTCTTAGCACGTCCGCAATTTTGATAGTGCACCCTGTGCTATCAATAGTGCTCTATTTATAATCTTGGCCATTATTAGCATAAAACAAACTTTACTTTCTAAGGGAAATCATTGTGCTTGGAAATTTTAAGGGAGCCCCTTTCCTTGATCTGGTAGTTAAACTACAGTCAAACAAAACACCTGTTCAGGGAATCATAGGGGGCTATATCATGTTGGAGATTAACTTCTTTGCTTTATACAAACCCTCACCCAATCTGAGCAGGTGCAGTGCTTTAATGCAAGTGAAAGGGGCAAGACCAGCATATTTAGATATGCACTGAAACAGTAACTTTTGCTAAAAATATTTTTCTAATACAAGAATATTGCTTTTTTTTTAATTTTAAGAAACAATCACCAAGATTACAAATTTTGCGGTATATGTGCGGTATGGCTATACAGCTGAAAATTTTTCCATTTCACGTGGAATGGCAGGTTTCCCGTATTACAAGTCGCTGCAGTATAGCTATAATGCAAGCATTTTAGCCTGTAACGCAACGATCCATTCTGCACTAAAAAATTACGTTTGAGTGCAGGATTTTCATACTACTGTATTACAGGTTGTGCGGTCCGGCTAAAATGCTTGCGTTATAGCCTATACCGCCCTGATCCATACCGCGATCTGAGACCAGTAGTTATGGATTTTGCGAAACAAAAATGTTTCACAAAACTCATAACTAAAATGTTACAAAGTACACTAACACCCATAAACTACCTATTAATCCCTAAACTGCTACCCTCCCGCATCGCAAATACTTTATTAAACTTATTAACCCTTAATCCACTGCCCACCCACATAGCCAAATAGCCAACACTATATAAAGATATTAACCCCTAAACCGCCGCCCCCCATCGCTACTACTATAATAAACATATTAACCCCTAAACTGCCGGCCCCCACATCGCTTATACTAAACCTATTAACCTCTAAACCGCCGGCCCCCCACATTGCAAATCACTCAATTAAACTATTAACTACTAAACCTAACACAACCCTAACTTTAAATTAAATTTACAATATAACTATCTTAAAATAAATAAAAACTTACCTGTGAAATAAAAAAACCTAAGATTAAACTATAAATAAACCTAACATAATTATTTTAAGAAAATAAAATAAAGTACAAATAAAAAAAACAAAATTACAAGATTAAAAAAACCTAACACTACAAAAAAATAAATAAAATCTAACATTACCAAAAAATAAAAACGCTAAAATTACAGAAAATAAAAAAACACTAAGATTACAAAAATTAATAAACGAAATTATCCAAAATAATACAAATTACACCTAATCTAATAGTCTTATAAAAACAAAAAAGCCACCCCAAAATAAAAATACCCCCTAACCTAACAATAAACTACCAATAGCCCTTAAAAGGGCCTTTGTAGGGCATTGCCCTAAGTTAAACAGATTTTTTACCCTTAAAAAATACTAAGTCCCCCCTAAAAGTAAAACCCCCCACCCAACCAACCCCCAAAATTAAAAAAACTAACTCTAAAAAATTCTAATCTACCCATTGCCCCTAAGGGGCATTTGTATGGGCATTGCCCTTAAAAGTGCATTCAGCTATTTTACTGCCCATTAAAATAAAAAAAACCTATTCTAAAAAAAAAATGCCTAAACCCTAACCCCAGGAAATCTACTCACAGTTCCTGAAGTCCAGACATCCATCTTGATCCATGCAGCGAGAAGTCTTCATCCAGGCGGCGACATTTTCCTCATCGCAGGGGCATCTTCTATTTTCATCCTGATGGCATGAAGATGTCCAGGACTGGCGGTGACATCCAGCGTGGAACGTCCTCTTCATTCAATCGATTACCGCACACTCAAGCTTGAATGCAAAGTACCCCTTTTATTTTGGGGTACTGTTGCATTCCTTTTGGCTGAAAAATTAAAATCAGCCAATAGGATGAGAGCTGCTTATATCTTATTGGCTGTTCAAATCAGTAACGGTGGCGCCGTTACAGCTCCATGCCAACAGGATAAAGAAAGAAGATGCCCCCGCGATGGAGGAAGATGTCGATGCCTGGATAAAGACTTCTCGCCGCATGGATCAAGATGGATGTCCGGACTTCAGGAACGGTGAGTAGATTTCCCCGGGTTAGTGTTAGGTTGTTTTTGGTTGTGGTTTTTTTTTTTTAGAATAGGGCTATTTTATTTTAATGGGCAGTAAAAGAGCTGAATGCCCTTTTAAGGGAAATGTCGATACAAATGCCCCTTTAGGGGCAATGGGAATTTTAAGATTTTTTAGAGTTATTTTTATTTTGGGGGGTTGGTTGGGTGGGGGGTTTTATTTTTAGGGGGGACTTAGTAATTTTTAAAGGTAAAAGAGCTGTTTAACTTAGGGCAATGCCCTACAAAAGGCACTTTTAAGGGCTATTGGTAGTTTATTATTAGGTTAGGGGGTGTTTTATTTTTGGGTGGCTTTTTGTATCTATAGGGCTATTAGATTAGGTGTAATTTTTATTATTTTGGGTAATTTCGTTTATTATTTTTGTAATCTTAGTGTTTTTTTATTTTCCGTAATTTTAGCGTTTTTTCGTAGTGTTAGGTTTTTTAATTATGTAATTTAGGTTTTTTTATTTGTACTTTCTTTTCTTTTCTTAAAATAGTTATGTAGGTTTATTTATAGTTTAATCTTAGTTTTTTTTTATTTCACAGGTAAGTTTTTGTTTATTTTATGATAGTTATAGTGTAAATTTAATTTAAAATTAGGGTTTGTTAGGTTTAGGGTTAATAGTTTAATTCAGTGATTTGCGATATGGGGGGCCGGCGGCTTAGGGGTTAATAGGTTTAGCTTATTAGTAGCAATGTGGGGGGTGGCGGTTTAGGGGTTAATAGGTTTAGCTTATTAGTAGCGATGTGGGGGGTGGTTTAGGGGTTAATAACTTTTATTAGTGTCGGCGATGCTGGGTGGCGGTGGATTAGGGTTTAATAACTTTAATTAGTGTTAGCGATGTTGGGGGGTATTTAGACTAGGGTGTTATGTTAGGGTGTTAGGTTTTAACATAACTTTCTTTTCCCCATAGACATCAATGGGGTTGCGTTACGGCGATCTCCATTCCGCAATCGCAGGTGTTAGTTTTTTTTCTGACACTTTCTCCCCATTGCTGTCTATGCAGGAAAGCACGAGCATGAAAAGTCAGGCCTTGGGTTTTGTTCGGTATGGAGCTTATCGCAGTCCCAGTGAGATGAGAAGAGCAATAGCAAAAATGTGTTTAAAACATAACGGTTATTCCAAAAACATTATAAAAACAGGATTGTCAAAAATAACAAAGAGAGGCAAGGGCACCTCTGGCTGGCTTAGCTTACGCATTTCTGCATAGCGCCGTAATCATAGCATGTGAAAGCCAGTCACAGGTGATTATTATATACATATTACAACAATGTAATTGGTTAAAAACAACATGGGTAATAAAAACATTACGCCCAGTTTGGTTAACCCTTGATCTACTGGAGCAGAATAGGCCCTGTACTATGAGTATATCTAAACATATGTGGGAATATGTATATAAATAAATGTACTTCTAAGGTCCCCTAGGAGTTAACACATTAACCATATGTTGCATTATACCCCAAAAAAATCCTCAATCAAAGAGGACAGGATACTAAGAGACCTCCCTTACTTATACACACTGTGATATGACAAACGTATAAGTGGGATACCAACAAGAAATATATGATTCAAAACTATACTCATAATTAATGTTCAAGAAAATTAAGAACATGCACCTCTAAAAAGAATTGCAGTTTTAAAGTTACAGATACATATAACATTTTAGTAGTATTACAGATAAGTGCTGATACAAATTACCACTATATAAAAGTAGCACATACTCAATAGTACAATGGATGGAATAGCTTATAAGTTAATCAGCAAACAAATGAGAGAGATGCTGTGATAGACAAATTGGGGGGTATTTTAATACTACTCCCAATAATTGATAAGATCAAACTCAGAATTGAGTCCCTGGGGTACCCTCGTGTCCAATTTGAATATCCATAGCATCTCTCTCTTATATCCCTATCGCCCCCTCTTTTGGGGCGAGGGATCATGTCAATAGGCTGCCATGAAAAACAGGATAGATCTTTATTATGTGTCTGTGCAAAATGGTATACTCCCTCACCCTTGATCCTATGTCTCTAGTAGTGAGCCCAACATACTGTTTCCCACATTTGGTACAAGTAAATGCAGTATACGACATACACTGAAGTACAATTCAAACAATAATTTATGTCGTAGGTTTAACCAGTTGCAGTAGAACGGAATTCATTTGACATAATCAGATATTCACAAGCTCCACACCTGGAGCTACCACATCTGTATGATCCTTTGCTGGTTAGCCAAGCACTACCCTGAGAAACTTGCTTTTTAAGGACCGAAAGTGACAATAAATTGCCCAATATCCTATTCCTACTATATGAGCATCTCATCCCCTCCTGGACACAATCAATGAGTCTATCATCTGCTACTAGCATATTAAAGTGATGTCGCACAATTTTACAAATCTCTTCACATTGAGAGCTATAGCCTGTTACAAATGTCACACCTTTGTGCGCCCTCTTGGTTTTTTTTTAACTACAAGTAGGTCTGACCTCTCCATTTGTGTAACTAATCTATATTCTTTTTTAACAATTTTCTTTGGATACCCTCTCTGTATAAGACGTCGATTGACATCTTCCATTTGGGTCCGACAAGCCTCCATATCCGAGCAAATCCTTTTGGCTCTTATAAGCTGTCCCTTCACAATTGCGTATGGCACATGTTTTGGATGGCAGCTTTTAGCATGGAGCAAGGAAATGCCAGATATAGGTTTCCTGTATAGACTAGTTTGGATCGTGCCCTCAGGGATCCCAGTTACTGTTAACTTTGTATCTCACAGCGCTCATACACTATCCCAGTTAGTACCACATCAAGAAAATTGATGTCATTCTATTGGATCTCATAGGTAAACTTTAGACCCACATTGTTACAATTGATACCATTAATGAAACTCTCTAAATCACTCAAATTACCACCACCACATGAACAGGTTAGCATAGGAGGGGGCAAATTTTGCCCACATCGCTGTCCCACACCTCTGGAGGTAAAATGTACCCTCAAACTCAAAAAAGTTATGGATCAATAGAAACAGAGACACCCTCAGAATATATTACTGAAAATCTGCAGAGAGATTCGACCATTCCCGAAGGAAAAAGGCAAGGGATTCCATTCCCTTATCATGGGGAATGGAGGAATAAAGAGCAGTCACGTCAATTGTCACCCATCTGTTGATGCCATCCTTCCAAACTAACTCATCAATCAAATTGACCAAGTGTTTGGTGTCTCTTAAAAAACTAGGTAGGACCTCCACAAATGGGTGCAAAACCATGTCCAGCCACTGAGATAAGTGTTCAAAAAGGGACCCTATGCCACTGACGATAGGGCGACCTTTTACATTTTGGAGTGACTTGTGCACCTTCGGGAGGTGGTGGAAAACCGGGGTCACTGGATGCTCAACATAAATATATATCAATATAACTATTTTCCACATCATCATCCATAAGGTGTATTAATTCCCTTAGAAACTGGCAGGTCGGGTTAGCAGAAAGCACAGTATAGCAATGGCTATTATCAAGTTGGCGTAAAGCCTTGTTGATGTAGTCCTTCCTATCCAGAACCACTACTGATCCACCTTTGTCAGCATTACATATGACAATATCCTGATTTTGTGCTAGGTGTTCCAAAGCCTCTTTCTCAGAACTACTCAACTAGTGACTTGAGTTTGCTTTTCACCCACTTATAAAAGTTCTCAACAATATGACCCCAGCTATGTATGGGATAGAACTTAGAAGATGGTTTTAAACCTCTCACACAATTGTTCTGAGATAAGGCATCCAAGCCATTACCTTCTCTTAAGAGGGTGTTAAGCAAAATCAAGTCTCATGGTTCCAAAAAGGACAAATCCGTGTTCAAATTAGTGGTAACCCACTTAGTGGGTGGATTAAGATCTTGCTGAGATGCATGGTCACTTGAAAAATGGCCCTTCAGTGTTATATTGCGAATTAAACAATTCACATCTATAACTGTTCTAAACAGATCAAAGTTAGCGGCGGGAACAAATCCTAAACCAAGACCAAGTACATGGAGTTGAACATCAGTTAGACTAATTTGTGACAAGTTTATAACACAGTTTATAACACAGTTTACTTGTATTTTGTCTGATATCTTGTTTCCCTCAATTTATACCCCGGTTTCTCCTGGTTCATGCCCCCCCCTGTCTAGTTTGCTCTGCGGAAAGGAAAAAACCTGCTCAAGCTGTTGTTTATCTTTACCTGGTTGGTTAGAAGCACTAGGACTCTCTGCAGTGTATGTCTCAGTGTATACAGACATAGTAGGGGTAGTTACAAGTTTACTAGCACATTACTTACTGACTGATTTTTTTGGCTTAACTATTTGTCCTTGTGATACACTGTTAGGGGGATTATTATATCCTAGATTGGTTTTCTGAATGTTTTTAATATACCTTTCGGACCATACCGCACAACAAGAGTAGGTTTTTCAGTAACTTGTAATGGCAGCACTATGGAAAGTGCGATAACGCTAAATTGTTTGCATTATTTATGCACCCGGTATATAGCAAACCTTGTAATCTTGGTGAAAGTATGTAAATAAATATAAACATTTTAATATATACAATTTACATGAAATGTGTGTACATATCTATGTATATGGGGGTCAATAGGAATTTTTTTTTTCACTGCATCACATATTCTCTTGTTTTGGGAAGTAGCAGCTCATACTTACCAAAACAATTGTTCACTAGTTCCTGGTAAAGCAGTGAGTGTTGTGTAGCCCAATATGTCTATCTGTGTAGCATATATTACCCTTTTATTTGTTACCTTTCCCTAATAATATGTATGTGTATCACTGTTAATAAAATACATAATACATATTTATATGGCAAAATAAAATGAACAAGACTAAATGAGTCCCATAAGCCTTAAAAACCCATTAATTGAGCTGTTGGGATAATATAACACAACATAACAATTAATCTAAATGGGAACACTGCCCCCCTAAACAAAATGTCCAAACCATGGTGCCCAATGGCTGCTGCAGATGCCTCAGAGTATAAGTGGGATCAGCTTATATCACCTTTAAGGAACACATTCTTTCGCTTCCCACTTCTGGCATGTGTCACCCTTCTGACCCACCTGCATCTACCCACTCATGGGTTTAAACCAACTTTCTTTCAGCAATTCTCTGCCTGTTAATAAATTTGACTTCTTTAGTCTGGTAGTTTGATGAAGATAATCTCTTAAAAAGGTTCGATAGCCCTAACATTAGGCTGAAACATGATATTTCTGGACATATTGCTAATGCAGTGACTATAAATTTGTCAGGGTGCCAGGAATCAGACTGAGACGAGAAGTGCAAAAATAATCACACCTTTATTAATAACAAAAAATAATAAAAAGTCCACAAGTCAAATAACAAGCTAGGAGTCAAAGTCAGAGCTGGTAGTCAGACGAGCCGAGTCAGGAGCCAAAGCGAGTAGTCAGACAAGCCAGTCAGGAACCAGGAGGGACGTCAGACAGCCAGGTAATACACAGGAACAGGAACTCACAAACAGGTCTGAGACAACGCAAAGGCAAAGCATACTGAACAGAGGCCCTTTAAATAATAAGTGATGACATCACAATTCTGAGACTGCAAACTGTCTCACATGGATGATGTACAACAGTGTGGCCATAAGAGTGCATGCAGGAAATGAGCAGCATCACACACTCTGCACCAGATTCAGCAAGAAAAGGTAAGCAAAATGGCTGCCAGCAGCACATGGCAAACAAAGCAGGTAAAAAACCCTGACAGTACCCTCCCCTCAACTACCCCTCCCCAGTGGGAGGACAAAAGACTTATTGGGGGAACGGGCATGGAAGGCACGGAGGAGGGTGGAAGCATGAACATCAGAGGAGGGAACCCATGAACTCTCCTCAGGACTATAGCCCTTCCAGTGAACCAAATACTGTACGCGAGTACAAGAGTCAATAATGCTGCTGACCTCATATTCTTCATGGTTGTCAACAGAGATAGGACGGGGACGAGGCAACACAGTGGTAAACCGATTACAAACCAATGGTTTCAAGAGGGAGACATGAAAAACATTGGGGATGTGCATTGCAGGAGGAAGGTCAAGAGCGTAAGCCACTGGATTGACCCATTGGAGTATTCAAAAAGGACCAACATAAATGAATGAATCGGGCAACAAGGATGGTTGAAACCCATAAATCGCTATGAACGGGGATAACTGGGAGGAAGGATTAATAGCACTAATACGAGCGAACTCTGCCCAAGGTAACAGTTCAAACCAATTATTGTGGTGACCTGAGACATAGCAGTGGAGGAACTGTTCCGGAGCTTCATTAGACCGTTCTGTAGCCCCATTGGATTGAGGGTGATATGACGAGGAGAAGGAAAGCTGGATCCCCATTTGAGCACAAAAGGAACACCAAAATTTGGAGACAAACTGGCTACCCCGGTCCGAGACTATCTCCTTGGGTAACCCATGTAAACAGAAGACCTCCTGGGCAAAAATTGAAGCAAGCTCCTGAGCTGTAGGCAGCTTATTCAAGGGAATGCAATGTGAAATTTTAGAAAAACGGTCAACCACCATTAGGATAACAGCTTTGCCTTTGGAAACAGGGAGCTCAACAATGAAGTTGTTAGGCGTTGTTTTCAGGAGGGGGGTGTCAGTTCAAAACTGGGCATCGGTCACACCGTACCAACTGGAAATGAATACATTATTTGTTCAGGATATCCATGAGAATAGATTTCAGACCACACAGCTATGATTCCAAAAGCTATTCTGTTTATTGCAAGTTGAAAGACACTTCTTATAGCCAAGAGTTACAGCATATAGGGTTAACAAGTGACGTATTCATAATTACATCATCTTATATAGTATTTCTGCAAGAACAAAGAAACTCATTTAAAATATAATTGGAAGAAAAGGAGTGTTAGGGAGTCATTTCTACAGAAATATCTAACTTCAGATAACAGTAAATCTGGGCCTCATAGCCCAGCACAAATCAAGGCCGTTTGACATCTTGTAGAGATAACAATGCATCCAAGCACATTGTCAGGGTCATTCTCAGGGCTATTCTAGCTATGCAAGTCTCCCTAACATCAGCATATTTCTCACTATATAATAACTGCTATAATTAAAAGATTCATTAGACAAGATGGATGCCTAAGACAAAATGGCGCTCAAGAGCAAGATGGCGCTAGTCATGCTAACAATTCCTAACATACCACCCTTTTATTCTAACAGAATAACATAAAAATAGAAAGGCGCAGAAAATGAGGAAAGCCATTAACAACAGTCTGAGCCTAATACTACGGGAACAGGACTCTATGTGAGAATACTATAGAGAAAATAATAGCACAACTGTCTCTAGGTGGCCTCTGATCACTTTAAGAACAGTCTTTTTCCTCTTAGAACGCTCCAACTTCCTCAGACACTTTGCTTTAATACAGTTCATTTGCAGTAGGGGTGCTTATCCAGTGTTCTTCCGCAGGGAGATGCTGGAAATCTGATGGTTTGTTCATGGGGTAGACAAGGAAGCCAGTGGATCCCCATAGCAAGCTGACACTCGAGTCAGAAGGAGTCTGAGAAGGAAACAAAAACAGCACAAGATTATTACACACCCCAATACAATCACAACTATGTCCAAATAAAACTTCTTTTATCTTTTTGCAAGCATCACAATTCCTTTAGCTTAACTCATCCTATGTCATTTAAAAAAAAAAAAAAAACATTGTTGATATATAATACAAACTAAATACATTGATACTTTTACAGAGAATAATTAACAGCTGCTCTATACAATTTAAATGATACTTCATGAATACTAAGCAAGTGAAAACTGCTAGACTTCATCATGAGGCTAAATGGCTATGCTAAAACTTATGGTAAGGCCTGCCCTGTAGCAAAAATGAAAAAATATAACCGTCAATAAAAATATTTTCTTAAAAAAAAAAAATCTCTTTACACGGTTACTTGGAACTACTAAAAATAAAAGAACCTAGTGTTGCTTTATTCTGCACAGCTACTATCTATAATGTTTATAATTCTCCAACTATGATCCTAATAGTCAACAATCTCATCTTATATAAATATTACTAGTTTACTAATTATTTTATGCAACCTAAATTCTCTCACACTCCTGTATCATAACATTATTTAAAACTACAAAATCTCTTAAAGGGACATTAAACACTAAATACATGCTAGATAGAATGATGCATTCAAAGAAAAGATTAGTCCATGACTAACATGTAGATGTAGTTTTTAAAGTTTCATTAGTTATTTAAAAAGTGACAACATAAGTGTAAAAGTTTTAGTGTCTATAAAACACTGGGAGCTGCCATGTTGTAACTTGTGTTACCTTCTCTGCTGTGGCCAATTAGGGTCAGTTATAAATAGGTCACTAGAGTGTGCAGCCAATGGTTGTGCTGGATTTAACAGTGTTCTGCACTTCCATTTCTAACAGGAGCTGAAAAGCTCACAATTTCAGAATGAAATTACAGGCAAAGAGGACAAAATAAATAATGAAAGTATATTGCAGAGTTGTTTTATTATATACAATTTATCATTTTATATTACCATCTCAAAGTGCTTAATGTCCCTTTAAAAGTAAACACATCTTTATGGTAAGATAAATCCTTTCTTTGACAAACATCTGGAATTACCAAATTCAAATTGCAGATACCATACCAATTAATAAAAGGGAAAAATACATTTGCTTTCATAAACTATAATTATGCTGCTCCCTAAATAAATATTTCTCTGTATATTTAATATAAACTTCTAGCTGAGACATGTCCTCATTGCGTTCTATAGGTTGAAGGGTCTAAAATATTCTGATATATTGCAGCATTTTCTTTAAACTATAAAGGTGCAAACATATTTTTTATACTCAGTGGGCCATTCAATAGGTTACAATACTGCAAGGTTTAGAGTTACGCTTATCTAAAGGGTTACTTTGTTTAATTACATAAACTACAATGTGCACTAATACCAATAAGGCATGCTTTTCTGTAGACATAACTATATGACTTCTTATAACTAATATGATTAACAGAAAATAGCACCAATACAAGAGCACACAAAACAAGAAATATAAGTACACAAGTTAAAACAATACTCCCCTAATTTAATTGGTTGACCATGTAACAGCATAACAGGTCCTCAATATCAACCGGTAAGGCACAGTCCAGAGAAGGATAGTCTTTATGTTCTGATGACACACAGTCATGGATTACCCAGAGTCCAGATCTGGGGCTGGTACCAGCATGCAAAGCAAAGAATGGATCCAAAGATAGTTCAGCAACTTTTACTGCAGTATGGTGGTTAAAACAAGCTTGACAAAAGGTCTTTTACTTGCATTTTGAAGAGTGCACATTTTAGGTTCACTTTCTTACTTAAAATAATAATCACCCAAATCACATAAAGATACTCATCAATACTCATCAATATTTCCCCCTTGTTTGCGTGAAGCATGCCACGTGGCACGCAAAAACAATATAACAATAAACTAAAAGATAAATCATGCACTCCACTCATGCATGCAGAATACTATTCTCAATAGCAAGCAAAATCAAATACACCTCACTATGCAATATGCCATTCATACAGCACGCTTCCACACAGTCACAAAAAAGAAAAACATAACAATCTCTTAGAAAACAGTTAAAACCACTTGTCCATTCCACAAAACAAAACATTAACAGTCAACACAAACTTTAAACAACCACAATAAACCTGAAATTCAACACATATACTGACATTCACTGAAACACAGCACTCGCAAAACACTACAGATAATTACAATCCTAAAAGAACCATCTATACCCTGGTTTGCAAATTCTACTATGCACAATACTATAAGATCATACTAATGATGCAATCACTGCAGATGCTCAATAAACTCCAGTTGCATATTTACAAATAAAATCCCTAACCATAAATTTACAAAGGAACACACAAACACCTAAGTATCCTATTTTGGGAAAGATTAGATAATAATGGTACAGCCACTGTTCTATATAGCTCCTGCTCGCATGCACCATGCAAATCCACTGTTAAATAAATCAGGTGTGGCACAAATAATTTGTGAAAAGCTCTAGAATCCAGTCTATACTTTTACATAACCAAAATTTTAATAACAACACAATTATGTGATTTAACTTTGTTTGTAATTTGATATTCACCATTCTGCAGCTCTCTAGCCAAATGTAACAAATGTATATAACAAAAAAATAAGCTTTCTAATAAAGAATAATAATAAAATTTCCCCTTTAAATTGTTCCCAATGATCCATTGGCCTTACTAATAATAAAAATGTATACTGACATTCATTAAATAGCCTAAGCAAGCATAACAAGCATAAAAACACACTCACAGTGGGGTGTAGGCTAGTTAAAGGGACATTTTACCCAAATTAAAAATTATCTTTAATTGAAACTGCTGACACAGTTAAATATACTAGTGTTAGGCTTACAGTAAACCTCATTGTCTTTGTAAATATTTCCTTAAAATCTCAGATTTGATATCAGTTTGCCTGTATCCCTTTAAATATTTCCTCTCCTTTTTTTTTTCTTCTCCGCTAGTCTCAAAGATGCAACACCAAGATTGTTGACAACTTATCAGTTCAGCTTGCAGTACCGAGAGAATTAAGTTACACTGCGTAAATATCTGCTATCTAAACGGCAGATTTAAAAAGAATAATACAAAGAAAGGTCTCAAAAAATATATTTTGCAAACTGCTAATACAGTGCTATTGCTGCTCATGAACTTCTTTCACATGAGTGAATTGGTCCTTTAAATAACAAAATGACAATTTTCCATTGCTCTGTCTAAGCCATAAGCTTCGGTTTTACAGACAAATATAACACAATAAAATATACTTATTACCTGAAATTCAACCCATTGCAATAACTGTGTCTTGAAAGCACAAAACTAGCTACTTAATCTACACAAACAAACTCATAAATACTATTCAGCTTGTATAACAAGCCATTGACAATACCTTAATATAAAAACTATGTTAAAGTGTACTGTCCCTTTAAGGACTAACCATTTATCACGTAACACCCACGTATATTAAAACTTCTACTGAATTAATTTACTTGCAACAGAAACGGACCCAAATACTTTTAGATAAATTTAATGATATACAGCCTATAACCATATTTTATCTTTTCCACTAACGCCGTGCACAGATCTTGCAAATACAATGTTAATCTTTTTCATTTACCCGAACATGACCAAAGGTCACTCAATCATCCGCACATTCACAAATCCCTTAATTAGTTCCCTTGCAAAAAAACAATATATTTATATACCACAACAGGTGGACAGTTTTTTTTTATTTTTTTATTTGCATACAACAATTATCACTTAAAACTAAAACTGCCATTAATAACACACATACTTAAAACATGCTGTTGACTTTAAAATACAGTTATAAAGCTATAACAATCAAACTTCAAATACCTCATTACAACGTCTGAGTTCACAGCTAATAAACTAGCTTAAATAATTATCATACAGAAAGCAATAAACACACACAAGCTCATCTCCTCTCGCATACCAGAAATTCACTCCGCTTTTCCTTCCTTTCCTTCTCAGGAAAACATATATTTCGTAGCATCCCAAAGACATATAAAAATACAATAAGATTAACTTTCCACCAAATTTAAAATGTATTTGAAAGTGTCCGAATTTGCAGAGAATGGCCATTTCTCCACAAATTGAGAAAAACACATTTCAAACAGGAAAAAAGCATCCTCTGTTCTTTTTTTTTTCTTTGTTTATTTATTTTTTTTGTTTTTGTTTTTTGTTCTCTGACTATGTGATCTGCGTGTGCGCTCCGGTGGCCCCCCTTCCTTGCCCTCAACATTCTTTAACACAGAGTTTTCTCTTTGAATCTACACAGCAGTGCTTACTGACAGTTTTTTATGATCCCCCTCCCTTTCTCTAGTGGATGTCTCTCTGCTTGAAATGTTTCTGTCTTTAACAGAAACTGTTAACCCTTTTGTAGACATTAAATATGTAATCTTCTCTGTGCATTATTATCTATAAGCAGACCCCATTTCCACAACACAATAATAGAAGCAATGATAAAATGCATAGTCACTTAATATTTTCTAAATACAGCACAATTTTATAGCAATAAAAGCAAGCAAGCAAACAAATACGCCTAGATTTAGAGTTTGGCGTTAGCCGTCAAAACCAGCGTTAGGGGCTCCTAACGCTGGTTTTGGGCTACCGCTGGTATTTAGAGTCAGTCAGGAAAGGGTCTAACGCTCACTTTGCAGCCGCGACTTTTCCATACCGCAGATCCCCCTACGCCATTTGCGTATCCTATCTTTTCAATGGGATCTTTCTAACGCCGGTATTTAGAGTCTTGGCTGAAGTGAGCGTTAGAAATCTAACGACAAGACTCCAGCCGCAGCAAAAAGCCAGGAGTTAAGAGCTTTCTGGGCTAACGCCGGTTCATAAAGCTCTTAACTACTGTGCTCTAAAGTACACTAACACCCATAAACTACCTATGTACCCCTAAACCGAGGCCCCCCCACATCGCCGCCACTCTATTAAAATGTTTTAACCCCTAATCTGCCGACCACACACGCCGCAACCTACATTATCCCTATGTACCCCTAATCTGCTGCCCCTAACACCGCCGACCCCTATATTATATTTATTAACCCCTAATCTGCCGCCCTTAACGTCGCCGCCACCTACCTAGACTTATTAACCCCTAATCTGCTGACCGGACCTCACCGCTACTATAATAAATGTATTAACCCCTAATCTGTCTCACTAACCCTATAATAAATAGTATTAACCCCTAATCTGCCCTCCCTAACATCACCGACACCTAACTTCAAGTATTAACCCCTAATCTGCCGACCTGACCTCACCGCTACTCTATTAAATTTATTAACCCCTAAAGCTAAGTCTAACCCTAACACTAACACCCCCCTAAGTTAAATATAATTTTTTATCTAACTAAATAAATTAACTCTTATTAAATAAATTATTCCTATTTAAAGCTAAATACTTACCTGTAAAATAAACCCTAATATAGCTACAATATAAATTATAATTATATTGTAGCTATTTTAGGATTAATATTTATTTTACAGGTCACCTTGTATTTATATTAACCAGGTACAATAGCTATTAAATAGTTAATAACTATTTAATAGGTACCTAGTTAAAATAATTACAAAATTACCTGTAAAATAAATCCTAACCTAAGTTACAATTAAACCTAACACTACACTATCAATAAATAAATTAAATAAAATACCTACAATTATCTACAATTAAACCTAACACTACACTATCAATAAATTAATTAAATAAAATACCTACAAATAAATACAATTAAATAAACTAACTAAAGTACAAAAAATAAAAAAAGAACTAAGTTACAAAAAATAAAAAAATAATTTACAAACTTTAGAAAGAGATTACAACATTTTTAAGCTAATTACACCTACTCTAACCCCCCTAATAAAATAACAAAGCCCCCCAAAATAAAAAAAATGTCCTACCCTATTCTAAAATACAAATAGAAAAGCTCTTTTACCTTACCAGCCCTTAAAAGGGCCTTTTGCGGGGCATGCCCCAAAGAATTCAGCTCTTTTGCCTGTAAAAAAACCATACAATACCCCCCCCAACATTACAACCCACCATCCACATACCCCTAATCTAACCCAAACCCCCCCTTAAATAAACCTAACACTAAGCCCCTGAAGATCTTCCTACCTTGTCTTCACCACGCCGGGTATCACCGATCGGTCCAGAAGAGGCTCCGAAGTCTTCATCCAAGCCCAAGCGGGGGCTGAAGAAGTCCATCATCGGGCTGAAGAGGTCCATCATCAGGCTGAAGTCTTGATCCAAGCGGTGGCTGAAGAAGTCCATCATCGGGCTGAAGTCTTCTATCAAGCGGCATCTTCAATCTTCTTTCTTCCGGAGCCATCTTCTTCCAGCCGACGCGGATCTATCCTCTTCTACCAACGCCTACTCGCCGAATGACGGTTCCTTTAAATGACGTCATCCAAGATTGCGTCCCTCGAATTCCGATTGGCTGATAGGATTCTATCAGCCAATCGGAATTAAGGTAGGAAAATTAGACTTAGCTTTAGGGGTTAATAAATTAGCGGTGAGGTCCGGTCGGCAGATTAGGGGTTAATACTTGAAGTTTGGTGTCGGTGATGTTAGGGAGGGCAGATTAGGGGTTAATACTATTTATTATAGGGATAGTGAGGCGGATTAGGGTACATGTTTTATAGTAGCGGTGAGGTCCGGTCAGCAGATTAAGGGTTAATAATTGTAGGTAGGTGGTGGAAACATTGGGGGCGGAAGATTAGGGGTTAATAAATATAATATAGGGGTCGGCAGTGTTAGGGGCAGCAGATTAGGGGTACATAGGGATAACGTAGGTTGCGGCGGTGTACGGAGCGGCAGATTAGTGGTTTAAAAAAAATATGCAGGGGTCAGCGATAGCGGGGGCGGCAGATTAGGGGTTAATAAGTGTAAGGTTAGGGGTGTTTAGACTCGGGGTACATGTTAGGGTGTTAGGTGCAGACTTAGGAAGTGTTTCCCCACAGGAAACAATGGGGCTGCGTTAGGAGCTAAACGCTGCTTTTTTGCAGGTGTTAGTTTTTTTTTCCGCTCAAACGGCCCCATTGTTTCCTATGGGGAAATCGTGCACGAGCACGTTTTTGAAGCTGGCCGCGTCCGTAAGCACCGCTGGTATTTAGAGTTGCAGTGGCGGTAAATTATGCTATACGCTATACGCTCCTTTTTGGAGCCTAACACAGCCCTTCTGTGAACTCTAAATACCAGCGGTATTTAAAGGTGCGGGAGAAAAAAAAGCATGCGTAGCTAACGCACCCCTTTGCCCGCAGAACTCTAAATCTAGCCAATAGTATTTTTATTTCCAGTGATAGGTAACAAAAAGTCTGCTATAGGAATGGATATGGACAATTTCAACACAAGTGGGACTCAAACCCACTTATCACAAAGCGATGCCACCTTGCCCGGGGGACTGATAACTTCCGTCAACTGCATGCTAATTTTTATCTTGCGTGCTTCAACAGACAGGACTACAATGCCTGTCTAGAGGGATTTATCACACGTGCCGACAGGACTAAGAACCTTCGCACAAACCCTGCTTCTTTCTTTACTGCAGGAATCCCTTTTCACCTTTTATCCTATATTACCAACACCTATTACAAAAATTAAAACCAACTAAATTTAGGTTCAGATTCACAGAGGGAAAGTAGAGTAAAAAAACACTCATCTACTCACCAACTGCGAATCCCACGAACTGACACCAGAAACTGTTAGGCGTTGTTTTCAGGAGGGGGGGGTGTCAGTTCAGAACTGGGCATCGGGCACACCGTATCAACTGGAAATGAATACATTATTTGTTCAGGATATCCATGAGAATAGATTTCAGACCATGCAGCTCTGATTCCAAAAGCTATTCTGTTTATTGCAAGTTGAAAGGCACTTCTTATAGCCAAGAGTTACAGCATATAGGGTTAACAAGTGACATATTCATAATTACATCATCTTACATAGTATTTCTGCAAGAACAAAGAAACTCATTTAAAATATAATTAGAAGAAAAGGAGTGTTAGGGAGTCATTTCTACAGAAATACCTAACTTCAGATAACAGTAAATCTGGGCCTCATAGCCCAGCACAAATCAAGGCTGTTTGACATCTTGTAGAGATAACAATGCATCCAAGCACATCGTCAGGGTCATTCTCAGGGCTATTCTAGCTGTGCAAGTCTCCCTAACATCAGCATATTTCTCCCTACATAATAACTGCTATAATTAAAAGATTGCGCAAGTCATGCTAACAATTCCTAACAGAAGTCCATGGAAAGGTGTGTCCAAGAACGCTCACCATTAGCAATAGGTTGAAGAAGACCCACAGGAAGATGTCGAGGAGTCTTATTCTGCGCACAACCTGAGCAGGAGTCAACATACGCAGCAACATCAGAACTAAGACCTGGCCACCAGAATTATCGAGTGACAGACCAAATCATTTGGTTCTTGCCCGGGTGACCTGCGGCTTTAGGATAGTGGTAAGTGTGCAAAAGTTTAGTTTGAAGATTCTCAGGAACAAAGCACTTACCTCTAGGTTTCTCAGGAGGTGCATTGGTTTGTGCAACCAGGATCTCCTCCCCAAGGGAGAAGTCAAATTAGTACGTATGGTAGCCAAAATATGATCAGGAGGTATAACTGGAGTAGTTAAAGACTCCTCCTTGGACAGAGGCAAAATTGTTGAGAGAGGGCATCAGCACTAACATTCTTACTACCAGGCAGGTAGGAGACCACATAATTAAACCGAGACAAAAATAGCACCCATCTGGCCTGTCGGGGCAACAAACAATATGCTTCAGATAGATAAGTTAAATTCTTGTGGTCAGTAAGATCGAGCACTGGTACGCTATTACCCTCAAGAAGATGCCTCCATTCCTTGAGTACCAAAAGTATGGCGAGTAATTCCCTGTCACCAACTTCATAATTGCAGTCTGCTGGAGACAATTTCTTAGAGAAGAAACCGCACAGATGCAAGGAACCATCAGGCATAGGATGTTGAGACAAGAGGGCACCTACTCCAGTCTCAGATGCATCGACCTCAAGAACGAAAGGCAGGACACGGTTAGGATGACTATCAAAGGGCTTAATGGCAGTCGGTGACCAATGTAGTGGATCAGTCTCTTTACGGCTCATGTCTGTGATAGGTTTGACCAAGGAAGAAATGTTTTTAATAAACTTTTTGAAGACCAACTGGGCGAGGCCAACTGGGCGAGGCCACTGCAGAACTGCAGACAACTTGTAAGGATCCATGGAGAACCCTGCAACGGAGATCACATAACCTAGGAAGCTTACTTGAGTCTGATTTAATTCACATTTCTCTAGTTTACAAAACAGGCCATTCTCACATAGTCTTTGAAGTACCCGTGTGACATCAGAACGATGAGCCTCAAGTGTGGGTGAGTGTATGAGGATGTCGTCAAAGTACACCACAACACACTGTTGCAACATATCTCATAGGACGTCATTAATAAATTCTTGAAAAACATCAGGAGCATTACATAGGCCAAAGGGCATTACAAGATATTCATAATGCCCGCTCCTGGTGTTAAATGCTGTTTTCCATTCGTGGCCCTCCTTAATCCTAGCAAGATTGTATGCTCCTCTAAAATCAAGTTTAGAAAAAACCGTAGCTCCCTTGAGGTGGTAAAAGAGTTCTGTAATGAGCGGAATAGGGTAAGCATTCTTAATGGTAAGACGATTAAGACCCCTATAATTGATGCATGGTCTTAACTCACCACCCTTTTTCTTCACAAAGAAGAAGCCAGCCCCTGCAGGAGAGCAGGATTTGTGAATGATCCCCCATGACAGAGCATCAGCAACATACTCCTTCATAGCACAATTCTCTGCAACAGACAGAGGGTAAACCTGGCCCCGAGGAGGAATTGTTCCGGGTTGCAAGTCAGAATCAGTGAGGAGGCAACGTACCGGCATGAACCTTGTCAAGAGACTGGTTTCTGAAGATAAGTGGAAATACATTGCGGAGACCATGACAAAATTTCGGACCTGCGCCAGTCGAGACTGGGATTGTGCTTTTGGAGCCAGGGATAACCCAGAACAACCGGAAAATGCAGAGAGTTAATCACCTGGTACTGGAGGGTTTTAAAATGGAGAGCCCCAACAGCCATGGATAACGGAGCGGTTTCATGAGTAACGAGTGCGGGCTGAAGGGGCCTGCCATCAATTGCCTCAATAGCAAGTGGAATGGACCGAGGCACTACAGAAATGGAGTGCTTTGATACAAAAGCACTTTCAAGGAAATAGCCCGCAGCACCGGAGTCAACAAGAGCCTGGGTGACTATGGAGGAGTCCACCCAGGAAAGGACAACTGTGACCAAAGGTTTCTCCTTTAATGGTTCCGGGGATGAGGATAAACAACCCAAGGTCTGCCCGCAACAGGACCATAGGTGTGAGCATTTCCCGGCCGTGTAGGACAAGACTTTAAAAGGTGACCCTATAACCCACAATAGAGGAGGGGCCCCTCCCTCCTTCTAAAGGCCCTCTCTGCCACGGAGAGATGCGTGAATCTCAACTGCATCGGTTCAGCAGTACCCGGTGACTCGGGAACAGGAGGCATGGGAGGAGAGGGAGGCATGGGTGGGAACAAACATGTAGAAGACAACGGAACAGGAGGCTTCCGCAAGCGCTCCTTGAAAGAGGGACTCTCTCTGAGTCTGATGTCAATTAGGATCAAAAAAGACACCAATGCCTCGAGATCCTCTGGTAAATCTCTGGCAGAAAATTTGTCTTTAATCGCATCAGAGAGTCCATGAAAGAAGGCGGCAACAAGGGCTTCATTGTTCCAACCTACCTCTGCGGCAAGAGTATGGAACTTAATGGCATACTGAGCAACAGATCTCGTACCTTGCTGAATGGACATGAGTCGTTTAGCAGCAGAGGAGGAGCGAGCCGGAACATCAAATTTCCTTAGAAAGGAGGCCACAAATTCTGGGTAATTTGAAATCACAGGTTTATTAGTCTCCCACAAGGGATTAGCCCAGGCAAGAGCTGTGTCAGAGAGTAACGAGATGAGAAATCCCACCTTAGCTCTGTCAGAGGGAAATGCCTAAGGTAACTGCCAACCTGGTTCAAAAACCGTCTGCACTCAATAGGATCACCTCCATATCACTGAGGTAGAGGTGCAGAACAGGACATGCTCCAGGGAAGGACTAGGTGCAGCAGCAGAAACAGGAGGAGCAATAACTTGTGGGACACTCTGGTCCAAATGTGCAGTGCAAGTCAGCAGGGTTTGCAGGGCTAGTGCAAATTGATCCAAGCGGTGATCCTGTTCATCCATCCTGGAAATGATGGTAGGTAAAGGTGGATTATTAGCACCATCAGGATTCATGGCCCTTGCTTAACGTCTGGGTGCCAGGAATCAGACTGAGATGAGAAGTGCAAAAAAAAATCACACCTTTATTAATAACAAAAAATAATAAAAAGCCCACAAGTCAAATAACAAGCTAGGAGTCAAAACTAGAGCTGGTAGTCAGACGAGCCGGGTCTGGAGCCAAAGTGAGTAGTCAGACAAGCTGAGTCAGGAACCAGGAGGGACGTCAGACATCGAGGTAATACACAGGAACAGGAACTCACAAACAGGTCTGAGACAACGCAAGGACAAAGCATACTGAACAGATTCCCTTTAAATAATAAGTGATGATATCACAATTCTGAGACTGCAACCTGTCTCACACAGATGATGTACAACAGTCTGGCCATAAGAGGGTGTGCAGGAAATGAGCAGCATCACACACTCTGCTCCAGATTCAGCAAGAAAAGGTAAGCAAAATGGCTCCCAGCAGCACAAACTTTGGCAAACAAAGCAGGGAAAAAACCCTGTCAAAAGTAAACTTTTTTCAGTGCAACAGAAGAAAAAGGCACTAGTAACTACATCACAGAGTGTGGCTGGGAAAGAACAGAGTTAAAGTCTGCTGACCCTAGACCAGGTAAGTTTCTTATCACCTTCAAGAATCCTCCTCTTTCCTCATTCTATCTGTCGGAATGTTGGTCTGCAGATGCAGTATACAGTACCTCTAGTACTTTATGGGGGTAACACTTTCTATATTGTATCCTCATTCTGATACAAAATTTTCTAAAGTCTCTGATAATATTAATGATGTGACTGATAATGTCATTGACAGGTCCGGAGAATAGAAGACATTAGAAGCATAAGTACTAGACCAATTTTTCTTCAATATAGTTATACAACTTGATGGGGATGAATATCTAAAATATAAAAACAACTTCAAATTATGTAACAACCTCCCTTATTGGTTCAAGGAGATTGTGAGAGTGGCACAAACAAAGGCAGTGAGCCAATTAGCAGGAACAATGACTTGGGGTCACACACAATTATACACTACTGTATACAAAACCTTTGTATATCCCCATGAAAGATTTAAACTTTTACTACATTTCTGCTTAAAGTCACCATTATTTATATATCATCCTAAATAAATATATATCCTGCTGTTTAAATTGAATCTGTGATCTCCATCCCTGTTTTTAACCATGTTAACTGGTGAATATATGAATGTACAAAGCCATACAAAAATGGAGACAATATTAAATATATATAGCAGCTTTAACAAGCAAGATTAGCAAGATTTGTAAGTGTTAACAACAGCAGCAACCTCATATTATACACAAATGGAAGCTGGAGGGAGCTAAATGATGCAAGGTCCCCTGGGAATACATTTAAAAATATTGCAAAAGATAAATGAAAGAGAAAACGCCTTATTTATGCAATTTAACAAGCAAACTATTCTGCCTAAGAGTAAAGGTGATCATTAGTAGCCTCATATGGTGTATAATGAGCAATATGGCATAAAAAAAAGAATTTAAACACAATCATACAATTAATTTTGAAATGCTATTTTATTAATAAAACATTAAAGGGACATAAAACCCAACAATTTTTTTTTTGATTATTCAGATAGAAAATAAAATTTTAAAAAGTTTCCAAATGATTTCTATTATAAAATTTGTTTGGTTGTCATGTTATTCTGTTGAAGTGATATATAAATAGGTACCGTGCACATGGAAAACTACATGACAGGAAATAGTGCTGCCATCTAGTGATCTTGCTAATGTATAACATTGTTGCAAAAGTCTAACAGCTAGATTTAGAGTTTTGTTGGTAACGACCCGCAAAGCTAACGCTGGCTTTTTTCTGGCCGCACCTTTTAAATAACTCTGGTATTGAGAGTCCACAGAATGGCTGCGTTAGGCTCCAAAAAAGGAGCGTAGAGCATATTTAACGCAACTTCAACTCTCGATACCAGAGTTGCTTACGCACGCGGCCAGCTTCAAAAACGTGCTCGTGCACGATTCCCCCATAGGAAACAATGGGGCTGTTTGAGCTGAAAAAAAACCTAACACCTGCAAAAAAGCCGCTTTCAGCTCCTAACGCAGCCCCATTGTTTCCTATGGGGAAACACTTCCTACGTCTGCACCTAACACTCTAACATGTACCCCGAGTCTAAACATCCCTAACCTTACACTTATTAACCCCTAATCTGCCGCCCCCGCTATCGCTGACCCCTGCATATTATTTTTAACCCCTAATCTGCCGCTCCGTAAACCGCCGCTACTTACAATATCCCTATGTACCCCTAATCTGCTGCCCCTAACACCGCCGACCCCTATATTATATTTATTAACCCCTAATCTGCCCCCTACAACGTCGCCTCCACCTGCCTACACTTATTAACCCCTAATCTGCCGAGCGGATCTCACCGCTACTATAATAAAGTTATTAACCCCTAATACGCCTCACTCCCGCCTCAATAACCCTATAATAAATAGTATTAAGCCCTAATCTGCCCTCCCTAACATTGCCGACACCTAACTTCAAGTATTAACCCCTAATCTGCCGACAGGAGCTCACCGCTATTCTAATAAATGTATTAACCCCTAAAGCTAAGTCTAACTCTAACACTAACACCCCCCCTAAGTTAAATATAATTTAAATCTAATGAAATAAATTAACTCTTATTAAATAAATTATTCCTATTTAAAGCTAAATACTTACCTGTAAAATAAACCCTAATATAGCTAAAATATAAATTATAATTATATTATAGCTATTTTAGGATTTATATTTATTTTACAGGTAACTGTGTATTTATTTTAACCAGGTACAATAGCTATTAAATAGTTAAGAACTATTTAATAGCTAAAATAGTTAAAATAATTACAAAATTACCTGTAAAATAAATCCTAACCTAAGTTACAATTAAACCTAACACTACACTATCAATAAATTAATTAAATAAAATACCTACAATTATCTACAATTAAACCTAACACTACACTATCAATAAATTAATTAAATACAATACCTACAAATAAATACAATTAAATAAACTAACTAAAGTACAAAAAATAAAAAAATATTTACAAACATTAGAAAAATATTACAACAATTTTAAACTAATTACACCTACTCTAAGCCCCCTAATAAAATAACAAAGACCCCCAAAATAAAAAAATGCCCTACCCTATTCTAAATTACAAAAGTTCAAAGCTCTTTTACCTTACCAGCCCTGAACAGGGCCCTTTGCGGGGCATGCCCCAAAGAATTCAGCTCTTTTGCCTGTAAAAAAAACACATACAATACCCCCCCCAACATTACAACCCACCACCCACATACCCCTAATCTAACCCAAACCCCCCTTAAATAAACCTAACACTAAGCCCCTGAAGATCTTCCTACCTTATCTTCACCCTGCCAGGTTCACCGATCCGTCCTCGGAAGTCTTGATCCAAGCCTCGGAAGTGTTGATCCAAGCCCAAGCGGGGGGGTGAAGAGTGACATCCATCCTCGGGCTGAAGTCTGGATCCAAATGGCGGCTGAAGAAATCCATCATCGGGATGAAGTCGGAAGTCCATCATCGGGATGAAGTCTTCTATCAAGCCGCATCTTCAATCTTCTTTCTTCCAGAGTGGAGCGGAGCCATCTTCTTCCCAGCGGACGCGGATCCAACCTCTTCAAGCGACGCCTACTAGCCGAATGACGGTTCCTTTAAGGGACGTCATCCAAGATGGCGTCCCTCGAATTCCGATTGGCTGATAGGATTCTATCAGCCAATCGGAATTAAGGTAGGAAAATTCTGATTGGCTGATGGAATCAGCCAATCAGAATCAAGTTCAATCCGATTGGCTGATCTGATCAGCCAATCAGATTGAGCTCGCATTCTATTGGCTGATCGGAACAGCCAATAGAATGCGAGCTCAATCTGATTGGCTGATTCCATCAGCCAATCAGAATTTTCCTACCTTTATTCCGATTGGCTGATAGAATCCTATCAGCCAATCGGAATTCGAGAGACACCATCTTGGATGACGTCCCTTAAAGGAACCGTCATTCTTCAGTTGGACGTCGTCGGAAAAAGATTGATCCGCGCCGGAGGTCTTCACGATGGAGCCGGTCCTCATCGGATGAAGACAGAAGATGCCGCTTGGATCAAGATGGTTGCCGGTCTGGATCGCCTCTTCTTCCCGGATAGGATGAAGATTTTGGAGCCTCTTCTGGACCTCTTCAGCGCCGGATGATGGATGTCTAGCCCCCGCTTGGGTTGGATGAAGATTTTGGAGCCAGGACGGATCGGTGATACCCGGTGAGGTGAAGATAAGGTAGGAAGATCTTCAGGGGCTTAGTGTTAGGTTTATTTAAGGGGGGTTTGGGTTAGATTAGGGGTATGTGGGTGGTGGGTTGTAATGTTGGGGGGGGGTATTGTATGTGTTTTTTACAGGCAAAAGAGCTGAATTCTTTGGGGCATGCCCCGCAAAGGGCCCTGTTCAGGGCTGGTAAGGTAAAAGAGCTTTGAACTTTTGTAATTTAGAATAGGGTAGGGCATTTTTTTATTTTGGGGGTCTTTGTTATTTTATTAGGGGGCTTAGAGTAGGTGTAATTAGTTTAAAATTGTTGTAATAGTTTTCTAATGTTTGTAAATATTTTTTTATTTTTTGTAACTTAGTTCTTTTTTATTTTTTTTACTTTAGTTAGTTTATTTAATTGTATTTATTTGTAGGAATTGTATTTAATTTATTTATTGATAGTGTAGTGTTAGGTTTAATTGTAGATAATTGTAGGTATTGTATTTAATTAATTTATTGATAGTGTAGTGTTAGGTTTAATTGTAACTTAGGTTAGGATTTATTTTACAGGTAATTTTGTAATTATTTTAACTATTTTAGCTTTTAAATAGTTCTTAACTATTTAATAGCTATTGTACCTGGTTAAAATAAATACAAAGTTGCCTGTAAAATAAATATTAATCCTAAAATAGCTATAATATAATTATAATTTATATTGTAGCTATATTAGGATTTATTTTACAGGTAAGTATTTAGCTTTAAATAGGAATAATTTATTTATTAAGAGTTAATTTATTTCGTTAGATTTAAATTATATTTAACTTAGGGGGGTGTTAGTGTTAGGGTTAGACTTAGCTTTAGGGGTTAATACATTTATTAGAATAGCGGTGAGCTCCAGTCGGCAGATTAGGGGTTAATACTTGAAGTTAGGTGTCAGCGATGTTAGGGAGGGCAGATTAGGGGTTAATACTATTTCTTATAGGGTTATTGAGGGGGGAGTGAGGCGAATTAGGGGTTAATAACTTTATTATAGTAGCGGTGCGGTCCGCTCGGCAGATTATGGGTTAATAAGTGTAGGCAGGTGGAGGTGACGTTGAGGGGGGCAGATTAGGGGTTAATAAATATAATATAGGGGTCGGCGGTGTTAGGGGCAGCAGATTAGGGGTACATAGCTATAATGTAGGTGGCGGCTCTTTGCGGTCGGCAGATTAGGGGTTAATTATTGTAGATAGCTGGCGGCGACGTTGTGGCGGGCAGGTTAGGGGTTAATAAATATAATATAGGGGTCGGCGGTGTTAGGGGCAGCAGATTAGGGGTACATAAGGATAACGTAGGTGGCGGTCGGCAGATTAGGGGTTAAAAAAATTTAATCGAGTGGCGGCGATGTGGGGGGACCTCGGTTTAGGGGTACATAGGTAGTTTATGGGTGTTAGTGTACTTTAGAGCACAGTAGTTAAGAGCTTTATGAACCGGCGTTAGCCCAGAAAGCTCTTAACTACTGACTTTTTTCTGCGACTGGAGTTTTGGCGTTAGATTTCTAACGCTCAGTTCAGACACGACTCTAAATACCGGAGTTAGAAAGATCCCATTGAAAAGATAGGATACGCAATTGACGTAAGGGGATCTGCGGTATGAAAAAGTCGCGGCTGAAAAGTGAGCGTTAGACCCTTTCCTGACTGACTCCAAAAACCGGCGGTAGCCTAAAACCAGCGTTAGGAGCCTCTAACGCTGGTTTTCACGGCTACCGCCAAACTCTAAATCTAGGCTATATTGTGTAGTCATATTGTGTAGTCATATTGTGTTGCAGACACGTGCACACTCCTGAACTTACCTTCCTGATTTTCAACATAACAAGAAAACAAAGATAATTTGATAATAGAAGTACATTGGAAAGTTGTTTAAAATTGTATGTTCAATCCGAAACATAAAAGAAACATTTTGGATTTTATGCCCCTTTAATAATTTTTTTGCTAAAATGAAACTAATATTTTACTGAAAAATACAGCCTAATTTAGCTCCTTAAAATATTATGCCATATAAAGTAGAGGTTTGTACATTTCCCTTAGAACAAGAGATAGTGGCAAGATCAGCTCCATAGATATACTGTAAATGTTGCCACTTCTATATATAATAGAACAACTTCTATTTTCAAGGATATTGGCATCACAAACATGTTTAAGATTACAAAACACAGAAACACAAACAAAATAAAATAAACCTAATATGACAGTCAACTCTTACATATGCACAAAACAAAACTTGAAGAAGTTCAAGAAATGAAAAATGAAAAATGGGGCATCAACTCATCAGCTCTCATCAGGTTTGACACAGTAGACATGACCAAGAGACATTCACAGAGCAATAATGTCTTTTTAAATTCTGCATGCTGAGTTTTGGTTTAGGTGAAAAATAACTATCTATATATTAACGCAGGAACTCCTATTGGTGATCATCAAGAAAAACATAAAGCAAGCCTCAAAAGAATTTAGTACATGATCTCACATTAACAATAAGGCCTCTTAGAAACCTGACCAGTATTCATGAATCTAGCCCATTATGCTAATTAGACATTTGCATTGGTTAAGTCTGAAAGATTCATTTTTCCTGAGGTTCGTTTTGGAAGAATTTCATTCATGCAACTGTTTGGTTCATCAGACTATTAGTTAAAGAAATTCATTCTTAACAAATTTTGTTCATCCTTATTAACAACGGGAAGTGAATAAAGAATAGTCACTTTAACAAAAACCTTGCTTTATGGAATAACATTGAATAAAAAAACCTGTCTTTAAATGCTAGCAGAACTCATTTTATGAAGCATTATAGAGAATTCAAAGAATAAAATTAAATAAAAAGCATAACCCCCTTTCCCTTCTCTGCAGTTGCTTTTTGTTCCCCAAGGAATATCATATATAATATCACACCCTAGGAGAGGAAGAGGTATTGTAGGTGCCTCCGCATTAAAAATAAAAATGAATAACAGGGAAGCAAGAAGGACCAAAGCAAAATAATTTGCCAATTGCCAATAATGTTTTTAATCATTAATTGATAAAGAAAATTGGAGGTTCAATTATGATCATATACAGTGTTGTAGTTCGATGCTGACCATCATCGCATTATTCCCATGATCTGCAAAGCAGCAGCAAACCAAACATAGCTGAAAATGAAAGAAATTAAAAAATTACAGTGACACCTACAGTGACAGTGACACCCACAGATCAGGATTTGCAGTAGCAGCAGCAGCAGTACTAATGGAGGCTTTTTATATTGCAGCAGCAGTGGAGTCTAGGAGGAGCCGCATCAGGCAGCAATGGTGCTGGAATTGGAGACGGTTTTTAAATATACTGCAGCAGCACTGGATTCAATGAGGAGCAGCAGTGCAACAGCAGAGTCTAGGAGCAGCAGTGTTGGAGGAGTCTATTGCTGTGATTTAAATGAAGATGTATCAAAACAAAATAATTTATAAATAATGTTTTCATTAATCAATTAAGAAAGTTGGAGGCTTGGATACAGATACTGTCTTAGTTCCATGCTTACCCAGCAGCAATCAGATTTCACAGAAGGGCACTGACATTAACACAGCAGGAGCGGCAAGATCAAGAGCATCAGTGGTTCTAAAAGATCCATTTATATATTATAATAAGTAAGTAGTAGTAAATCCAGCAGCAGTGGAGTCAAGGAGGAGGTGCAGCTGTATTGGAGGAGGCTTTTGCTTTGATCTAAATGAAGATGTAGCAAAGTAGTTTAGTAAATTTTTTTCATTAATCAATTATGACATTTGGAGGCCTAAATACGAAATATGTCTTACAATGTGTTCCTCTTCCACACACAGATAGACTTGACCTAGACTGGTAGTGTTTTGGCTCAAATTCTCAGTGACATCTCTAAAAAGTGTACAGACTGTCACTAATTGACCAATCATGGTACACTCATCTCTGCCTAATGGGCACAAAATCCTAATGAATTGATCAGATGCGATAGCAGGGATAGTTCTCTGCTGCTAAAAAATCTCCTTCACTATCTCCAAAGTTGTGCCCACCAAGTAGTGATATCATGCTGGGGAAGTCCTGCCTTCTCCTATTGCTCCCTAAGATGTTGACTGGCTTTAATACTTTGGTGGAACTGCTAACTTAGAACCAAATTCTGGCTAGCAGCCTTTATGGAGGATGCAAGCCAAACAACAAACACCTACAAAGTTGCCTGGACAGAGAGCTTTCATCATATTAGCTTCTCCGTTGGTGACTACAAAGCCCAATTCCACCTAGGCCTGCCTGCTCTCCTACCTACTGTGCCACCATCCTCTGAAAAGCCTGCAATATCATTCAACAACTTGGCACGGAGGAGGAATGATTGGGTACCCCTGCTGATCTACTGACCCACTACTGTCATGATCAAAGTTGCCTGTTGATACACCACCACTAGCAGTAGCACTAGCAAAATCATCATCAGATACCCTGGGCTGCCACCAGTGTGCTGTTAGGGAGAAGAAGAAGTAATGGCCACTAGGAGCACTCCATAAGTGTGTGGTAAAGTGCACCATCTGTCCAGCAGCCTTTGTCAGCTTCTGCTTCAACACTGCAAAAGCAGGAACAGCAGAATGAAGGGACTAGGTTCCTTCTGAAAGTAGTGTGGGAAGGAAGGTGGTGTTGGTGAGTAAGGCCCTCCATCTGCTGCAGAAAGTGGTGATGCTGGTTGTACTATAAATATTATTGTGCTGCTGTTGGCTTCACTTGACACTTCAATGACACTGCTGCTGGCTAGAGACAAGTATATGTAACACAGCCAAACTAAAGTCTAGATTAAGATTTTTGCGTTATGAGGGGTGCGGTACTAACTTGCACGTTATTGTCACCGCTCACTTACCTACAGCGCTGGTATTACAGGTTTTTCTAAACCCAGCATTATTAAGCAAGAAGTGAGTGTAGAGCAAAATTGTGCTCCATTCTGCACTCCAATACCAGCACTGCTTAAGTCAGCGGTGAGCTGGTTGTACGTGCTTGTGCACGATTTCCCCATAGACATCACTGGGGAGAGCCGGCTGAGAAAAGCCTAACAACTGCAATAAAGCAGCGTAAAGCTCAGTAACACAGCACCATTGATTCCTATGGGGAAACTACATTTATGTTTACACCTAACACCCTAACATGAACCCCTAGTCTAAACACCCCTAATTTTACACTTATTAACCCCTAATCTGCTGCCCTCGACATTGCCGACACCTGTATTATACCCCTAATTTGCCGCTCCGGACATCGCCGCCACCTACATTATACGTATGAACCCCTAATCTGCTGCCCCCAACATCGCCGACACCTACATTATATTTATTAACCTCTAATCTGCTGCCCCCAATGTCGCCACAACCTACCTACATTTATTAACCCCTAATCTACCGCCCCCAACGTTGCCGTCACTATATTATATTTATTAACCCCTAAACCTAAGTCTAACCCTAACCCTAACACCCCCTAACTTAAATATAATTAAAATAAATATAAATAAAACCTACAATTATTACCTAAATTATTCCTATTTAAAACTAAATACTTACCTATAAAATAAATGCTAAACTAGCTACAATATAACTAATAGTTACATTGTATCTAGCTTAGGGTTTATTTTTTTATATTTATTTTTATTTTACAGGCAAGTTTGTATTTATTTTAACTAGGTAGACTAGTTACTAAATAGTTATTAACTATTTACTAACTACCGAGTTAAAATAAATACAAATTTACCTGTAAAATAAAACCTAACCTGTCTTACACTAACACCTAACCTTACACTACAATTAAATAAATTACCTAAATTAAATACAATTAACTAAATTAAATACAATTAGCTAAATTACAAAAAACAAATTACACCTAATCTAATAGCCCTATAAAAATAAAAAAGCCCCCCAAAATAAAAAAAAACCCTAGCCTAAACTAAACTACCAATAGCCCTTAAAAGGGCCTTTTGCAGGGCATTGCCCCAAATAAATCAGCTCTTTTACCTGAAAAAAAAAATACAAACAACCCCCCCAACTGTAAAACCCACCACCCACACAACTAACCCCCCAAATAAAACCCTAACTAAAAAAACCTAAACTCCCCATTTGGATGGGCATCGCCCTTAAAAGGGCATTTAGCTCTATTGCGACTAAAAGCCCTAACCTAAAAATAAAACCCACCCAATAAACCCTTAAAAAAACCTAACACTAACCCCCTGAAGATCCACTTACAGTTTTGAAGATCCGATATCCATCCTCAATGAAGCCAGGAGAAGTCCTCATCAAAGCGTCAAGAAGTCCTCAACAAAGCTGGGTGAAGTCTTCATCCAAGCCGGGAAAAGTGGTCCTCCAGATGGGCAGAAGTCTTCATCCTGATGGCATCTTCTATCTTCATCCATCCGCGCGTAGCGGGTCCATCTTCAAGACATCCGGAGCAGAGCATCCACTTCCAACGACGACTACCCGACGAATGAAGGTACCTTTAAGTTATGTCATCCAAGATGGTGTCCCTTAGATTCCGATTGGCTGATAGAATTCTATCAGCCAATCGGAATTAAGGTTGAAAAAATCCTATTGGCTGATGCAATCTGCAAAGAGATAGAAGTGCTTAACCAGGAACAAACAATGGCTCAATAGACTTTTTTTGGCCAATTGAGCCTTTCATGGGGGAGAACATTCCTGATGTATATTAGTCTTATCCAGCCTAAAAAGCATCATCCTCCAGACCCAAAATACCAGACAATCCTCCTCTGAATGAGGAACATGGCAACCCCAGATGATTGTTTCAGACATCTTAGATTGTTATAAAAGCAACTAAATTACAGTTAACAGCCTGATGAAATGGCAATTGTTGATGCTGAGAAACGTGTTGCTGTTATTTTAGTGTGTTCAAATAAATATTACACTTTTAATCATTACTACTTGCTCAGATATCATTATTGGTGGGAAAACGGACTTCTCTTGAGCCGGTCTGATTTAGGCATTGCTAACCTACGCTCACTAATCTTTGATGCCCTGAGAGTTGGCTGTGCCGGTGACTGCTGTATCCTCCTACGTACATCTGACGTTGGTGTTGGCTTCCAGACGTTCCACCTAAGTCTTTCGGGCGACTTTTTGGTCCCGTGCTGCCTGGTTAGGCACCTTGGTTGTGCCTCTTCACTTGTGAGTAGCTTTCCTGGAAGCGGGCTCTGCTTCACAGGTCACATCTGCTTCTGACATTATGACCCTATGTTGCGCCTCTCTTATTTTTTATTATTTTAGGACTCTGTCTTCATGGATACGATTAAGAGTGCTTCCTATTTCTGTCTACTATCAGTTCCCTCATTACATAAGCGCATCTCCATAGGTTCCAAGAATCCTAGTTTTGTCTAAATTACAGTTACTTGCATAGCATAAATGCAGTGTTTTTTATACTGACATGGCAATGTGTCATGAATCACTCTTGTCTTCCTGGGCTAGATCCAGTAGTGGTATATATTAAATGATTCATCACTGTTCATTGGTACCATGTCTTATATAAGCAATAAATACAACTAGATATTTTTAGTCACCATTGGGATTAAAGTGAATTTAGTGCATTATTCCTTGGTAAGGTCACATAACAGTATATTAGCAGAATATAATACTAGATTAACATTTTCCTACACTTCTCAGCCATTGCAGTTAGTTCCATACTTATTCAGCAAGAAATGCAAAAAATGCATTTATTCAGAAATGTTTAAGGAAAATTGTATTTTAGTCTTGTAAAGAAATTATTAGAATTTTCCTTTTTAATTTTTCTGTTTAAGGGACAGTCTACACTAAAATTGTGATTGTTTAAAAAGATAGATAATGCCTTTACTACCCATTCCCCAACTTTTCACAACCAAATTTGATATATTAATATACTTTATAACTTTTAAACCTCTACATTTCTGCCTGTTTCTAAGACACTAAAGACAGCCTCTTATCACGTTTTTTTCTTTTCACAACAGTAGACTGCTAGTTCATGTGGACCATATAGCTAACATTGTGTTCATACCCGAAGAGTTATTTAAGATTTAGCACAACACAATACTAAATGCAAGTCAATAGATAATAAATAAAAAGTCATGTGATCAGGGGGCTGTCAGAAGATGCTTAGATAATAACAAGTGCTTAAAAACGGAAAAAACAGGGCACACAGAAGTGTCCTCTATAAGCTCCTATCCAAAATAACCCTTTCCTGGGTATAATTAAAGACAATACACGAAAATAAAAAATGTATGGTAAGGAACGCTCAGAAGAGCAAGTACTGGAGGAATAAATTAAAAATAAAATATACTAGTTATTACTCAATCGAATACAAAATGGTCAAATAAATATATGGTTAAATCAAATACATATGGATATATTGAAAACACCAAATTTGAGCAAATTTATAAGTTAAAAGATTTAAAACAGGGACGTCTCCCTGAGTTAAAATGAAATTACTGTCGCATGAAAATGGCAAACAAATAAATGCTCAGAGTTCTAATGCAATTCATATGCACTTTAGCATTTCACATATAAATTGTATTAGAACTCAGCGTATTTATTATTTGTTTGCCATTTTCATGCGACAGTAATTTCATTTTAACTCAGGGAGACGTACCTTTTTTAATACTTTTAACATATATTTACTAAAATTTGGTGTTTTCAATATATTTATATGAATTTGATTTAACCATTTATATTTCATTGACCATTTTGTCTTCCATTGAGTAATAAATAGTATATTTTATTTTTAATTTATTCCTCCAGTACTCAATTGCTCTTCTGAGCGCTCCTTGCCATACATTTTTTATTTTCGTAGAAGATGCTTAGATACAAGGTAATCACAGAGGTTAAAAGTATATTAATATAACTGTGTTGGTTATGCAAAAATGTGGAATGGGCAATAAAGGGATTATCTATCTTTAAAAACAATAAAAATTATATGGTATTCTTTAAATGTAACCGTTGTTGCAGGGTGTGCATAAGAAGATCCAGGGTCATAAAACAGCTAAATAATATTGTGTTTGTGTGCTTTTTGTCCCACTGCTTGCTATGAAGTTCACCACTTTGATAGCATGATTTGGGAATTTGTGTGGTAGACAAAATGAATTGTTTTTTGAATAGCAATTTCATACAGTATGCCTGAGATGCAAGCTAGTAATGTACTATACAACAATCTACTTGTCTGACAAAGTGTGGTATACATGACACTATACCATTTTATTTATGTTTATTCAAATTATTTTTAATAGCAGGTACCCATATTGCATACAGCTTTAATCTATACATTGTTTTAAAATAGGGCTGTTAGTTTGTAGACACTCTTCAGTTCCTATAACAGTGGATGTGGCTGAATTTGAGTTGATATAAGTAAATGTGAACATTTAAAAAAATATATATATATATGATTATTAACTATTATTTTTTTCTTTATCAACAATGAATAAAGACTGAAGAGCATACGCTGTCGGCATTTATCATTGCACCAGCAGTTCTTGTGAACTGCTGGTGCAATGCCGCCCCCTGTAGATTTGCGGCCAATCGGCCGCTAGCAGGGGGTGTCAATCAACCCAATACCCATCCGCGGCCTCAAAGCAGGCAGATGAGTTATGAAGCAGCGGTCTTTAGACATGAGGCATCAAGCTTCATACGGAGCTTGATAATTTGCCCCTAAAGCTCTACTTTTGTGAGGTTAGGAAATGTCCAGAAGACCCAAATGCTAGGGCGAACTTAAACAACACCCTAGCACTCTGAGTTTAATCCAGGACGTGACCCCACGACAACTTCTATGAAACAAAGTACTCACGCTATGGAGCAGTGTTGGTCTGAGTCCTCAGTGAGAGAAAAGGAATGCCAGATAACAACCGGATAGCCTTCAGTATAGGATTAGAATACAGGTTGTTCAGGAATAGTCCTCCACGGATCCAGGAATGCAGGGAAGAGACCTTATACTCAGACAGAAGATGGGTTAAACACAACGTGGACAGTACTTGCAAAGTTTGGCAACAGGTAATCAGGCTGTTTGTGGGTTAACACAGAGTAGTCAGTACTTGCAGAGTTTGGCAACAGGTAATCAGGCAGTTTGTGGGTTAACACAGAGTAGTCAGTACTTTCAGAGTTTGGCAACAGGTAATCAGGCAGTTTGTGGGTTAACACAGAGTAGTCAGTACTTGCAGAGTTTGGCAACAGGTAATCAGGCAGTTTGAGGGTTAACACAGAGTAGTCAGTACTTGCAGAGTTTGGCAACAGGTAATCCAGCAGTTTGTGAGTTAACACAGAGTAGTCAGTACTTGCAGAGTTTGGCAACAGGTAATCAGGCAGTTTGAGGGTTAACACAGAGTAGTCAGTACTTGCAGAGTTTGGCAACAGGTAATCAGGCAGTTTGAGGGTTAACACAGAGTAGTCAGTACTTGCAGAGTTTGGCAACAGGTAATCAGGCAGTTTGAGGGTTAACACAGAGTAGTCAGTACTTGCAGAGTTTGGCAACAGGTAATCAGGCAGTTTGAGGGTTAACACAGAGTAGTCAGTACTTGCAGAGTTTGGCAACAGGTAATCAGGCAGTTTGACGGTTAACACAGAGTAGTCAGTACTTGCAGAGTTTGGCAACAGGTAATCAGGCAGTTTGACGGTTAACACAGAGTAGTCAGTACTTGCAGAGTTTGGCAACAGGTAATCCAGCAGTTTGTGGGTTAACACAGAGTAGTCAGTACTTGCAGAGTTTGGCAACAGGTAATCAGGCAGTTTGTGGGTTAACACAGAGTAGTCAGTACTTTCAGAGTTTGGCAACAGGTAATCAGGCAGTTTGTGGGTTAACACAGAGTAGTCAGTACTTGCAGAGTTTGGCAACAGGTAATCCAGCAGTTTGTGAGTTAACACAGAGTAGTCAGTACTTGCAGAGTTTGGCAACAGGTAATCAGGCAGTTTGAGGGTTAACACAGAGTAGTCAGTACTTTCAGAGTTTGGCAACAGGTAATCAAGCAGTTTGTGGGTTAACACAGAGTAGTCAGTACTTTCAGAGTTTGGCAACAGGTAATCAGGCAGTTTGTGGGTTAACACAGAGTAGTCAGTACTTTCAGAGTTTGGCAACAGGTAATCCAGCAGTTTGTGAGTTAACACAGAGTAGTCAGTACTTGCAGAGTTTGGCAACAGGTAATCAGGCAGTTTGAGGGTTAACACAGAGTAGTCAGTACTTTCAGAGTTTGGCAACAGGTAATCAAGCAGTTTGTGGGTTAACACAGAGTAGTCAGTACTTGCAGAGTTTGGCAACAGGTAATCAGGCAGTTTGAGGGTTAACACAGAGTAGTCAGTACTTTCAGAGTTTGGCAACAGGTACTCAGGCAGTTTGAGGGTTAACACAGAGTAGTCAGTACTTGCAGAGTTTGGCAACAGGTAATCAGGCAGTTTGAGGGTTAACACAGAATAGTCAGTACTTGCAGAGTCTGGCAACAGGTACTCAGACAGTTTGAGGGTTAACACAGAATAGTCAGTACTTGCAGAGTTTGGCAACAGTAACTCAGGCAGTTTGAGGGTTAACACAGAGTAGTCAGTACTTGCAGAGTTTGGCAACAGGTACTCAGACAGTTTGAGGGTTAACACAGAATAGTCAGTACTTGCAGAGTTTGGCAACAGGTACTCAGGCAGTTTGAGGGTTAGATACAGGACTCAAATCACAGGAGCCATGAAGGAAACAACAAACGGGCACCGAGGAAACCGGAAGCCTGGGCTATGAAGCCTAACAGTGATGTCAGCAGAAGGGACGACAAAAGCCGAGCTGACCAAAAGAATCCACTACACTAGTGCAATTTACATGTGCATGCTCAGACCTAATCCATTCAATTTACCATTGCAAACCCACTTGCCTGTATTCTGTAATTAACCTCATACAAACACTGTCTCCTATTGTAGTGTTTTATATATATAATAGTGTCAAAACTTTATCTTTATATTAACAACAGTAAATAACCAGCAATTTTATTAACTCAATTTATTAGGTATGAGTTATACTAGATATGAATTACCGATTCAATTTAGAAAATATATTCCAACCTGATATGCTTAGCTTACTTATGTGCTAAAACATACCACTATAATTATACTATGAGACTAAGTCAGAATTATATTCTAATGACAAGAAATTAGAAACGGACACCACTCTACCTAAACTGATTTACATTAACTTTTGAAACTAAATATGGCAAATTCAGTATAAAAACATTCACAAGGTGTTACGTGTAAGTCGAATGCTCTGAAATCTACATTATCTAGTATCAATCCAAGTACAACACGAATGTGATGTTATATGCACAAATAAAGTGATATTACACAGTTACAAACATTACTTCTTCTATGTTTACTGAGTGTCATTATTATTATATCCAATCCCAATAATAATATAACATTGAGATTAAGACCTCCGATTGATAACTGATGATAAATTACAGCCTACTAACCATAAGGCATTAATATATTTGTAAATAAGGTTTCAATACAGTTGGATACTCATATATTATAACGCTCTGAACAAATATAAGACCAACTTTCTAACTAGAATATTTATCTTTATATTATTTTATCATAGTTAGACATACAGTGGCATTATAACACAAATATCTGATGACTCCCATCGCTTATAAGTACTTTACCTTATCATAGCATATCCCGTGCCTGATATTGCAACACTGATCCTCTCTACCAATTATTGATTTTTCTAATAGTGGTCTTAGGTATAGCTTCCCACCTATACAATTTCCTACTAATACTTTAGATATATCAAAGGCTTACTGAAGATTAAGGAATAGGCCTCCAATTCTTTGGTTGTTTTTAACTTGAGTGTTTATTTTAAATATATATAATAAATGTTATATCTTATTTTCCCAATCTCTCCACTTCTAGTCCAGACTTAGAGTGCTATATGTGCAGTCTTTGGAGAGGTCTCTTCCTCTCTTTTTTGTCCAGTATATCACATACTGCACAGCACCAGCTTTTCTGCTACATTAAGTATGTAGACATGAACATGGTTTTTTGTCAGCTAATATAAATACAGAAAAGGTTGCCGGTGTGGTGCCACTGTATTTGCGTTGTGGTAAATAACTGAGACCAGTTGGAGTTATGATGGTTCATGTAATGTCTAAGAAATGCTTCCAAGGATTGATTGACACGCTCCGTCTGTCCGTTGAACTGAGGATGATGAGCAATAGACAGGGATATGTTAATTCCGAAGTGCTTACAAAAAGACCTCCAAAATTTGGGGATAAATTGAACTCCTCGATCAGAGACTATGTCAGAAGGAAACCCATGTAAACGAGAGATATGTAGAAAAAGAGTTCAGAAAGTCTTTGAGCAGAAGGCAAACCAGGAAGAGGTATGAAGTGAGCAGCCTTGGAGAACTGATCCACCACTACCCAAATGGTCGTATTTCCAGCAGAAACAGGAAGATCCGTAACAAAGTCCATGGATAAGTGGGACCAAGGGAAATGAGGAACAGGAAGAGGGTGCAACAAACCAAACGGTCGATGAGAAGATTGTTTGTTCAAACCACAAGAACCACAAGCTGCAACTTAATCCTTAACATCCTTCCACATAGTGGACCACCACACATGCTGCTTCAGTCTCCACAACGTATTGGTTTCTCGAGGATGACCTGCTGAAATGTTGTTGTGAGCAAAACGTAAAAGTTTAAGACGTAGACCTCTGGGTACATACAGGATTCCCGAAGGAAGTTTGTAAGAAGATGGTACTCGGTCTTGAGCAGAATGTAAAGCCTGAATCGGAAAAGAGGATACTTGAGCCAAAATTCTGACTGGACGTAGAATTGGCTCAGAATACAATGGAGAAGATTCAGAAGATAGAAACTGCCTGGACAAAGCATCTGCCTTGGAATTTTTGGAACCCGGAACATAGGAAAGTACAAAATTAAACCTGGAGAAGAACAAGGCCCACCTAGCCTGACGAGGGTTGAGACGTTTAGCTGAATGGAGGTATAGAAGATTCTTGTGGTCTGTCAGAATGAAAAAAGGTTGACTGGTACCTTCTAACCAATGCCTCCACTCATCCAAGGCTAATTTTATAGCCAAAAGTTCCTTATTGCCAACATCATAGTTTAACTCGGCAGGATTTAATTTTTTAGAAAAGAACACCACAGGATGTATCTTGCTGGTGGACGGATCTCGTTGGGAGAGAACAGCTCCAGCTGCAATTGAGGAAGCATCTACCTCCAAAATAAACTGGAGATCAGGAATTGGATGACTGAGGAGAGGTGCCGAAGAAAATGCTGATTTTAGTGTTTCAAAAGCCTGTACTGCTGAAATAGACCAGTTCTTACAATCTTGCCCCTTCTTAGTAAGAGAGGTGAGAGGAGAAGGGATGTCAGCGAAGTTCTTAATAAATTTTCTATAATAGTTGGCAAAGCCAAGAAACCTTTGCAGAGATTTGAGAGTAGTAGGTCTGGGCCAGTTCTTGATGGCTGACAATTTAGCAGGATCCATCTCGAAGCCGGATTCTGAGATTATATAACCCAAAAAGGGAATGGAACATTGATGAAAAGAGCATTTCTCTAATTTAGTGAATAGGGAATTTTCCCGCAATCTTTGAAGCACAAGTTTTACATGGTGTACGTGTTCCTGTAGGGTTCTGGAATAGATCAAAATGTCATCGAGATAAATGATAACAAACTGATTTAGGTAATCTCTGAAGATTTCATTAACAAAGTGCTGGAATACTGCTGGTGCATTGCACAATCCAAAAGGCATTACAAGATACTCGTAGTGACCAAATCTAGTGTTAAATGCCGTCTTCCATACGTCACCTTTACGAATTCTGACCAAATTGTAGGCCCCACGGAGATCCAACTTGGAGAAGATAGAGGCACCTTGAAGTCGATCAAATAGCTAAGGGATGAGCGGCAGAGGATAACTGTTTTTCACAGTAATCTGATTCAGGGCCCAATAATCGATGCAGGGACGAAGACCTCCATCTTTTTTCCCGATGAAGAAAAACCCTGCACCCACAGGTGAAGAAGAAGGACGAATGAAACCTCTGGCTAAGTTATCCTTTATGTATTCTTCAAGAGAGACATTTTCTTGTCGAGAGAGAGGATAGGTCCTTCCCTTAGGAAGAGGAGCCCCTGAATACAATTCTATAGGACAATCGAATATCAGGTGCGGAGGTAACGTCTCAGCCTCTTTTTTAGAAAACACATCAGTATAGGCATAATATCTGTCAGGCAATGAATCAGGAACTTCCACTGTAGCCACAACAGGACAGGATGGTTTGCAGGGCCTTTGCAAGCAATGCTTGAAACAGGTAGTTCCCCAGGAAATAAGTTCTCCTTTCCACCATGATAATACTGGATAATGGCGCTGCAACCAAGGTAACCCCAAAATCCATGGTATGTGGGGGGAAGAGATGACATCAAAACAAATAATTTCAGAATGGAGAATGCCTACAGACAAAAGAAGAGGAACAATAGAATGTTGAATGATTCCAGAACCCAGAGGCTGTCCACTGACTGTAGTTACCTTGATTAACTGTTTCTTGGCTTGAAGAGGAATCTTGAGGGAATCAACAAAATGTGAATCAATGAAAACTCCTGCTGCTCCAGAATCTATGAGAGCTTGAGCATGAATCCTGGTATTTCCAAAAGTAATTGTTACAGGAACAAAGAGTTTAGGATTGAGGGATGACATGGGATTCTGGCTTAACTCCGTCCCTCTATCAGTAGTTAAGCCTTGGCTTTTACTGGCCGGATTGGACACTCCTTTAGTAAATGTCCTTTGGTACCGCAATACAGACATAACCCCAGAGTACGCCTTCTATGGGGTTCAGCTTCTGATAGCTTAATAGCTCCTACTTCCATGGGTTCAACAGACTCCGGAGAATGAGAGTTATTACTAGAAAGACTTGAGGTTCGAATAGGAGGTCGGTAAGTAGTTCTAAACAAGGATCTACTATTCCTTTCTCTCTCCTGAAGACGTTCAGAATGCCGGGCATCAAGATTAATACACAAATTGATAAGACCCTCCAACGAGTCGGGAAGTTCCCGAAATACCAGTTCATCCTTAAGACGCTCGCAAAGTCCTTTGCGAAAGGCTGCTCGTAAAGCTCCAACGTTCGAATCAGTTTCTGCGGCTAAAGTCCTGAATTCTATAGCATATTGGGCAACAGAAAGGGATCCCTGTCTCAAATCCAACAGTCCTGCCTCAGCTGCTGCAGACCTCCCAGGCTTGTCAAACACAGAAGAAAAATTGACACAAATAATTCCACATCCTGAAGTAACGGATCATTCTTCTCCAAAAGAGGAGATACCCAGGCTAGAGCCTTACCCTTCATGAGGGAAATTATAAAGGTTATCTTGGAAGATGAATTGACAAAAACTTGAGGATTGTTTCGGAAATGTAAATGGCACTGGTTTAAGAATCCACTGCATTCTTCAGGGTTACCATCATATTTATCTGGAAGTGGGATTCTTGGTATATATTGACCGACAGGCTGAGGTGGGTTAAAAACAGCATTAGAACTGGCAGCTGCTGCAGCAGGAGTCGCCGTAGCTTGAGAAGGAGCGGAGAGATTATGTAGCAGAGCAGTAATCTGATCAAGCTTGGAATCCAAAGATTGCAAGTGAGCGGAATGATTTCCTAGAAGTTGCCCTTGTAGAGCCACAGCCCTGAATAACTCATCGGGATCCATAGTATGGCCCGTTTGTAATGTCAGGTTAGGAAATGTCCAGAAGAAGACCCAAATGCTAGGGCGAACTTAAACAACACCCTAGCACTCTGAGTTTAATCCAGGACGTGACCCCATGACAACTTCTATAAAACAAAGTACTCACGCTATGGAGCAGTGTTAGTCTGAGTCCTCAGTGAGAGAAAAGGAATGCCAGATGACAACCGGATAGCCTTCAGTATAGGATTAGAATACAGGTTGTTCAGGAATAGTCCTCCATGGATCCAGGAATGCAGGGAAGAGACCTTATACTCAGACAGAAGAAGGGTTAAACACAACGTGGACATTATTTGCAAAGTTTGGCAACAGGTAATCAGGCAGTTTGTGGGTTAACACAGAGTAGTCAGTACTTGCAGAGTTTGGCAACAGGTAATCCAGCAGTTTGTGGGTTAACACAGAGTAGTCAGTATTTGCAGAGTTTGGCAACAGGTAATCAGGCAGTTTGAGGGTTAACACAGAATAGTCAGTACTTGCAGAGTTTGGCAACAGGTAATCAAGCAGTTTGAGGGTTAACACAGAGTAGTCAGTACTTGCAGAGTTTGGCAACAGGTAATCAGGCAGTTTGAGGGTTAACACAGAGTAGTCAGTACTTGCAGAATTTGGCAACAGGTACTCAGGCAGTTTGAGGGTTAACACAGAGTAGTCAGTACTTGCAGAGTTTGGCAACAGGTAATCAGGCAGTTTGAGGGTTAACACAGAGTAGTCAGTACTTGCAGAGTTTGGCAACAGGTACTCAGGCAGTTTGAGGGTTAGATACAGGACTCAAATCACAGGAGCCACGAAGGAAACAACAAACGGGCACCGAGGAAACCGGAAGCCCAGGCTATGAAGCCTAACAGTGACGTCAACAGAAGGGACGACAAAAGCCGAGCTGACGTCACCATGGAGACCAGAGCATGCAAAGAGGACCGCCGGAGCACCCCGGCGGTCGAGCATGACAACTTTTCTGTATGCTTAAATACTACAATACCTACAACAAACAAACAGATAAGATGTCGCATTGGCAGAAGCAGGCCGAGAAAAAAATCTAAACACCATTCTGAAGCATCAGGATCAGAAAGGCCTCTAATGGACATTGATAGCCAAGAACTTCAAGACACCCACCCTATAGTGGCACAACTTTCGGCCCCTTTCCTGCCTAAAATTGAGAGATTGTAAATGGGAGTAGACTCCTTGAATTCTGAATTTAATACAAGACTGACACAAGCAGAGCAAAGATTAGCAGAAGTGGAAGATTGGAAGCAAGAAACCTCACTAACATACAGAAGCAGAACAAACTCTTAACAGAGAAACTTGATGACCTAGAAAACCAGTCACACCGAAATAACTTGAGGATAGTAGGTCTACCAGAATCGATACCAAACACAGCTCTTTTGAACTTTGCAGAAAATATTCTACTATACCTGTTGAAGCTACCTGAAGATGACACCCCTTTTGAAGCGGAGAGAGCCAACAGAGTGGAAATGCCAGGACGCCAACTTAACCTAAATAGACCACCAAGACAGGTGATGGTAAAATACCTGAATTTTAAAGAAAAATCCAAATTCTTAGAGCATATCAGCAAATGTTATCCCTGGAATATGAAGGCAAACGTATATACCTGTTCCAAAACTACTCTGCAGACATAGCGAATAGGCAGAAGGAATTCTCGCCATATTGTAGACAACTTTTGGACAAAGGCTGCTCTGTGACTTTACTGTTCCCAGCAAAGCTGAAATTACAAACCTCCCAAGGGCCCAAATTCTTTGACTCACCGAAACACTTACAAGCATACCTTGCTACAAAAGAAGGAGAAGAAAAGAATAAAACTCCAGCGCAATCAAACACATTCTGATAACAAAAATGGAAATATCCCAATAAAGGGATATAAAAGAGCGCTGATGTTTGAAAAAGAGAACAATATAAAATGTAAAACCAAATAATAGACTTAAAATATAGTAGCTCAGATCTACCGTGTTAGTCCTATTTACTGTCCATAAGCTGGTAGTAAAATAAAGGAATATGGATATCCTCCTAATGGGAATGGTGGGTCAGGCTGCTCCTCTTGATCCCAGAGAGTGTGGAACAACTGTAGATAAAAGAAGGAGAGAGGGCGCCACAATAGCGTGATATCGTCTGGAATGCAGGTACAGATAAAAGTAAGTATTATGCTTACCAAATAGTATGGCACTGTGCTGTGACCAGTGCAAAAAAGCAGGCTAGCACTTATCAGTGGCTAGTACACTGTGGAAGCCAGGTTCCAAAGGCACTTGTCCTGGTTGCAACTCTGTGAATATCTCCTGTTGGCTGGACTTCAGGTGCTGCAAAGGTGTAATCTTTTATGTGTTGTTCCGTTGGTATTTGATGAACCACAACACAGACAACTTCAAATAAAAATGACTTTTAATACTTATGACGCGTTTCTCAACCTCCAGGGGTTGTTTCATCAGATAAAAAAGTGAATGTCATCATTACCAATTGTTAGCAATTTATACACATTTGTATATCAAAAAAGGAAGTTGTCATCAGATGTGTGATCCAATAGAAAAACATTTGTGTGCATTCAGCTGTGGAGCCTACACAGGATCCCAGCTGTTACAATTTAAAAATTAGACTGATTAACAAGGTTCGAATAGAATGTGTGTATATGTAGGAATCTGAACTTTTAACCTGTTGGTTGCCAAATGAAAAAAAAAAAAAAAAAAAAAGTGAATGAAGCAATCTTATCACCTTGTATTCACTACAAATAGTTGCATATATAACCTCACTAAATAGTTTGGTGTAATAGGCACTGTTTCTTTGGATTTACAGAAAGGATATTTAAAAATAATAATAGTATCAGGAGAGAGAAAAAGTGTGTACGTGGAAAATAAAATAATTCATTAAAAAGTATATAATGAGAATCTGAATGGAAGTCTGAATTACAAACCTATTGTTTGTATTGTGCATGTGAAGGTTGGAGAATTATGCTATTTTGTTATTAAGTTTTTATATAAGAAAATGATTGTATGGATTGTCACTTTGTTTTCATCAATAATTATTGTATAAACACACAAGTTAATTTATTGTGATGAACACAATACTTGTGAATAATATATATTTAAAATTATTCATAAAAATGGAAGAGATGTGTATGTGTGAAAAAGACATGGTTCATTAGATAGTCAGCATCTAAATAGGAGTCTGAACTTCTAGCTTGTTGTTTGCATTGTGAATCTGAAAATTGAAAAAAAAAAAAAAAAAAAATATAAAAAAATTATGTTTAAAATGGCTATTTGTATAGCCCCGAGGTGATTAGTTATAATGAGTTAATGTATATTTAAACTCAATGAAATATTTTATTAAAGTGAACATTAAAAACAAATGTTTTTCTATTGGATCACACATCTGATGACAACTTCCTTTTTTGATATACAAATGTGTATAAATTGCTAACAATTGGTAATGATGACATTCACTTTTTTATCTGATGAAACAACCCCTGGAGGTTGAGAAACGCGTCATAAGTATTAAAAGTCATTTTTATTTGAAGTTGTCTGTGTTGTGGTTCATCAAATACCAACGGAACAACACATAAAAGATTACACCTTTGCAGCACCTGAAGTCCAGCCAACAGGAGATATTCACAGAGTTGCAACCAGGACAAGTGCCTTTGGAACCTGGCTTCCACAGTGTACTAGCCACTGATAAGTGCTAGCCTGCTTTTTTGCACTGGTCACAGCACAGTGCCATACTATTTGGTAAGCATAATACTTACTTTTATCTGTACCTGCATTCCAGACGATATCACGCTATTGTGGCGCCCTCTCTCCTTCTTTTATTCTGATAACAAAGATGAAGGTTTCACTTCCAGAAAAAGACGAAGACTGCAGTTTTTCCTTCAAAATGAGGGAAGTATCTATCACCATTATGCCTTACATAAATAAAGACTCCCTACACCCCTATGGCAAGGGATAGAGAGAGGGAAATGAGAAGAGATCATATATCTTCTATCAGAAGTTTTTCTAGTAAATGTTATTTAAATGTTGTTGTTGTTATTTTGATTTTTGTTTTGTTCTTATCAAACCTGCAAAATATCTGGTCCACTTACATGTGTCATTTACCTTTCAGCAAGCACTGGATCCGTTGCTCCGATCCCTGGGGTAATTCCTGGCTCCAACACCTAGCCCAGACCTCCCAGACAAAGAAACCACACACTTTGCATGTAAGTCCCACCACAGTCCCTACTACGCAATATGGCACTCATAATTCTAGGAGTATGCCTCATCATCCCACCTCATGACAGAACATACACTTAAGGTATTACATGGAATGTGGGAGGTATCACATCACCTGTCAAAAGGAAAGTCATCTTAAGCTATTTAAAATCACAAAGAGCTGACATAGCAATACTTGAGGAAACTCATTTAAATATAAGAGAACACCAAAAATTAAAACAGATGTGGGTAACGGTAATATAATACACCACATATGAGTCAAGTAGAGCAAGAGGGGTAGCCATACTGTTCCGTACAAACCTAAACTATACAATTACTAAAACAGAAAGTGACCCAGAGAGATTTTACATTATAGCCCACATAATTGTAGATAACCTTCCATTAGTACTAGTAGAAGGAAACACCCCTAATGACAAAAAACTGAGTTCTAGCAACAGCTACAGCAAAGATGATTAAATTTACAGGTAGACACCATCATTCTGGGAGGAGACTTGAATATAGCCCCAAAAGTACCGACAGACAGATTTTAAAACCCACAAATAAATGCAAGATTAGCCCCAAGACCCAAATACCATATAAAAGACTCTAGACTATTGGGTAAATTCATCAACTCACTACGCCTTATAAACATTTGGAGGGAACGCAACCCAGACACTAGAGATTTTACCTGCCTCACTACATCCAAAGACACTCTTTTGCGAATAGATATGTTTCTAGTTGCGGCAAAACTAAGCCCCAGAATTAAAGATGCTAAAATACACCCCATAATCCTCTCAGACCATGCCCCCCATATCAACAACCAAACATACCTCCTCAAGCATAAGATGCAGATTCCCCAACTATTTTTACAAAGATGTGAATCTTTATAGATACCTAACCCAGCATTGGCAGACCTATCAAATTTGGCTAGGAGTAAGGCAGCAGCCGAAACCCGTCAGCCACTTATTTTTGTCTGATATTGCACAGATTGTATGTTTTTTTACCCTCAGGGTTTATACACCCTGGAGATTTCCTAATAAAGTTTGTTTTAACCCTAACCACGGTGCTCCTGCAAGTTTTCTCATATTGAACATTGTTTAGCCTTGAGTGAGCACGTGGTGAATAGGTTAGCTGCGGAGGAGAGGCCATCAGTCGCGGTAGACAGATCCTTGTAACTGGAAGAAGGAGGACGCTGAAAAGAGCTGCAGGAGGGCAGCATACACCAGGGACTGGTTGCAGCAACTCAGGCACTTGTGCAGCAGAGAGGACACTCACAAAGGATTCATGCTGCACATGAAGTAAGCTGGAAGGAGTGGCTGTACTAAAGTCCACTAAAATCCTGAGCACACACTATCCTGGAGTGGTGAGTTACATAGTAACCATAATTTAAGTATGTTTCTAGTTACATATAATTATTTGTGATAACACTGAGGGTGGCAGAGGATTTCTCCCTCAGTAAGCTGTATTGGACTGTTTTACATGCCTCTGGGTACCATTTATTAGTCTTATTATTTTTGGTGCACACACCCTACATATTCCCCTTTTATTGTTGTTTATCAAACTGTAAACTCACAACATACCAATGACCCACTCCTTTTTTGGGAAACAGCCAAGACAGTGCTTAGGGGAGTTATCACCTCTTATGCAGCAGGGATTAATAAAAAAAAGCAGACTTAGAGGAGACTTATTGCTTAAACAAATGAAAAATGCATACAACAAATACCTAAGGTGTCCAACTAATTCTCATAGACTCAAATACAAAGAAACAAAAATCAATAGAGATGATTTTCTTAATCAGAATGCAGTGAACTATATAATGACCAATCCATAGATGAAACACTAAAACACAACTTTTGGTGAGGACTACAAATGCCCTAATTAACAGAAGATCAGATTGATGCTCTAAATACACCCATAACCCTCCCAGAAGTCCTACAAACTATTAAAAACATCTAGACTGAAAAAACACCAGGCCCAGATGGTATGCCAGGGGAACTATTTAAGATACTTCAAGTAGAAATTGGAGACACACTAGTAAATTTATTCAACCATATTATGCAAGGTGACAGCCAACTTTCTCAGAGATTCGCAGAAGCCACTATAACACTTATACCAAAACCAGGAAGAGACCCACTACTCCCTAGTTCATACAGATCTATCTCACTCCTCAATACCGACTACAAGATATTCACTAAGATTTTGGCAAACAGACTAGCCCCTATCTTACTATCAATAATCCACTCTGATCAAACAGGCTTTGTACAAATAGATCTTCAGTTTGTAATGTGCGTAAATTACAATAAATCCTTTCTAATTATGAAAAAATGAGAAACGAAGATTAGCTCAAAGACCTGCCGGAAGCATGCATACTCATGCTTAATGCTGAAAAAGCTTTTGACAAGCTTTTGTGGGGTTACTTGCACACAGTATTGGGAAAATGTGGTTTTCAGGGAAACTTTGTGACATCCATCAAAACTATATACACTAATCCCACAGAATCCATCCTTATTTATAGAAACATATCTCCTTCCTTCCCACTCAAAGGGGTACCCGACAAGTATGCCCCCTTTCACCCATGTTGTTTAATCTAGCCATCAAACCTCTAGCCATTCTGATTAGAAATTGGATACCTAGCTTACAAATAGGAAAAACAAATTTACAACTCTCCCTGTTTGCAGATGACATTATACTGTATATTGGCTACCCCCAAGTTAATACCCCCAAGATCATGACCATGATAGAACAATTTGGGAAAGTTTCAGTGTACCAGGTTAATGAAACCAAATCTGAACTCTTCTGATTAACACAAGCAGACTCTTTAGGTGACAGTGACCCAAGTCAACTAATTTTATTAAGAAATGAGAACCATATATACTCTCGCTATCTATCACAACGCAGAAACAGATTATAGCTCCCCTCAGAAATTTGCGATTTATATAGCACTTTTCTCCCTGTGAGACTCAAAGCACTTTACAAATATACCAACATAAAGACATAAAAGTTAGGAGTTTCTGAAGGTCAGATAAGCAGACTGAATGCCTGATGGAAGAGGTGGGTCTTTTTTTTAAAAGTCTGTAAGGACGGTGCCTCTCTGATTGCGCATGGTAAAGAGTTCCAGAAAGTAGGGGCAGCGTGGCCGAATGCTCTGGAGCCTGAGTTTGTCCTTATTCTTGGCACTGAGAGGAGGGATGTGTTGGCTGACCTAAGTGAGCGGGATGGGATGTAGGGTGTCAGGAGCTCTTTCAGGTACTGTGGACCTTGGTTGTTTAAGGCTTTAAAGGTCAGCAGGCCAATTTTAAAATATGTTCGCCATTTAATTGGAAGACAATGCAGGGAGTGGAGAACAGGTGTTATGTGGCAGGAGCGAATTTGATTGGTCAGTAGTCTGGATTGCTGCGTTTTGTAACGTCTGAAGGTGATGGAGTTCTTTTTTTGGGAGGCCCACGTAAAGTGCATTGCAGTAATCTAGCCTAGAGGATACAAATGCATGGATTAATGTTGGCATATCATCCGGTGGAATTAAGTGTTGTATCCTGGCTATGTTTTTCAGATGAAAGTAGGCAGATTTTATTACGGAGGAAATCTGCTGTTTAAAAGATAGTCCACTGTCAATCAGCACTCTGAGGTTAAGTTCAGAGCCTCAAAGCTCCAGGCCAGTTGGGTGATCACGGTATATTTTTGATGCCCGGGTCCCCTCACCAAGAGTAACTCTGTTTTGTCCGGGTTCACTTTGAGACAGCTAGCATTCATCCATTCTATGAGGTTTGTTAAGCAACTGTTTATGCGGCATGTTGGGTCTGTAGTATCTGGAGCAAAGGAGAAGTAGAGTTGTGTGTCATCAGCGTAACAATGATACCTTAGGCCATGTCGGTTAATGATGTCCCTCAGTGGTAGTAAGTAAATTGCGAATAGCATGGGAGACAGGATGAATCCTTGTGGAACTCTGCAGGCCAGTTCTGTCGGTACTGATGAGCTTGATCCTGATATTACTCTCTTTGATCTACCAGCGAGAAAATATTTAATCCAGTTAAGGACTGTGCCTCCTAGACCACAGATGTGCTGCAAGCGCTCTATTAGAATTCTGTGGTCAATGGTGTCAAATGCATATGAGAGATCCAGGAGGATTACGATGAAGTAATCACCTTTGTCTCTTGCCATGAGGTGCTCATTTAGCACTCAGACTAGCGCTGTTTCAGTGCTGTGGTGGCATCTGAAGCCTGACTGGAAAGGATCGAATATGTTCAGGAGTGATAGATGGGCTTCCAGTTGAGTTGCCACTACTTTTTCAATTATTTTCATGCAGTCTGTGTCTAATGAAGGTTTCTTTAGGAGTGGTTTTTCCACAGCTTCTTTTAGAGGATCTGGGAAGTCTCCTGTTTTTAGTGAACACTGCACTATTTTTGTGAGGGCTGGTGCGAGTGTTTCAATGCAACCAGATATGAGCTGAGATGGAGCCGGATCTAAGTCACATGTAGTAGGGTGCAACTTTTGTATGGTGTTTTTAACTCCTGTTATATCCAGATTTGTAAAAGTGGACCATAAACTGGGGCAATCTGGTATTCCATTGTAGTGGTTCTGGTGTATGCCTGTTTGGCCTGCTGTGATAGCGGTTCGGATTGAGGAGATTTTGTTTCTGAAGAAGTTCGCAAATGCTTCACATTTATCCTGAGAAAAGTTGGTGGGGCTAAGCATGCATGCTGGTTTGCAGAGCCTTTCTACTGTGTGAAACGGTTGCCTGGGTCTATTGTGGGAAAGTGCAATTTCGCGTGATAAAAATGAAGATTATTTATGAGTTATCTTGGATTGATATTTATTTAGATGTTTGGTAAGAGCGGTTTTATCCTCTGGATCATGTGTTCTGTGCCACTTTCTCTCGAGTTTACATCCTGTTCTTTTCATTTCTCTGATGGAGCTATCAAACAGTACGTATGAGAGTTGGTGCAATGCTTTCTAGGGTATCTCTCATGGTTTTGTTGTAGAGTCGGGCTAAGGAGCTGGGGTCTTCGCAGGTGCCCATTAGTTCACTTAGATCCATATATGATGCTACATCCAGTGGTGTCACCCCTTTTAATGAGCAGTGTTTGACCAGGTTAGACTAGGGTGTCTAGTTGATTGTGATACAATGGAGAAGTGAATGGAGTGGTGGTCTGACCAAGTAACTGGGTTTACAGTTACTGGTAACACTTCTAGTCCAGACTGGAACACTAGATCAAGTGTATGACCTTTTCTGTGGCTGGGAGTGGTGACGATTTGTGTGAAGCTGAGTGTACTCATCAAGCTGAGGAGATCCTGCCCAGGCAGGGACAGAGTGTTGTCAATCCAAGTGTTGAAGTCTCCTAATATAAGCCATCTGGGGTGTTCAAGGATTAAGCCAGCCAAAAGGTCTGGGAGTTCCTGAAGAAATCTATTCCCATCTCCTGGGGGTCTGTATATGAGCTGAATTCAGAATCCTCTCTCTATTGAGAGGCTGGCAGCTACACATTCAAAAGAGTGGGATTTTTAGTTTAAGTGTACCTTATTTGTGATGTTCAGCTGAAGGTATCTCTTTCTGGTAGTAAGATTGTCCGGGGAAAGTATATTTCCATTGGTTGAGTATCTCAGTTTAGTAATGCCATCTGTTCCATTTTGATGAGTCTAGTTGTGTGTTATGTGGAGTCGATATTGGTCCTTGAAATAATTGTGATGAATTTTGAATGTAAGGAGGCTAAAATTAAGATAAATCCTGGAGAGGTCAGGAGCCTGAGGAAAGTGTGGCAGTCAGTAGCGGCACCCTTGCAGATCTCTTAGAGGGGAATGGCAGTTATGGACATAACCACCCTAAGACAATCAATTGAGGAAAATACTATAACTAAGCCCCCCCCAGGAGATCAGAGCAGAGCGGACCTAAAGAAAGTATTTAAAACTATGTAATAATTTGAAAAAACAAACCAGTAGTGCTGACTCTTATGAGATAACTCCATTTACTATGCTAATGTTATTATTTTTGTTTTTAGTTATTTATTTGTTTAAACTTAAAAATGGAAAATGTGTAAGAGATGCCTTGTTAATCCACTAAAGCAAAGAAAACCACCAGAGCTACTTAAAAGAGAAGAGCTGAAAGCCTGCTCCTGTTACCAAATAAAGAACTGGAACTCATAAAATTAAAAGGAAACCACCAGAAAGCTTAACTGATAAACACCAATTTCACATACTCAAATTCAGAGGACGATACAGATTATTATCTGACATTATGGACTGGGTCTCACAGGATATGATTGGACAATATAAATTCTATTATATAGTTATTGATTTGTGTTAATTTATGTTGCTCTACTGATGTCAACTATTTGTAAAACAAGGTGATCTAATAAAAAGATATTTTTTTTTTTATCAATTATATAAAGTGTGTAACATAAACAAAACAATAAAGAAAATTAACATACCCTTAATTGCTATATTTGATCAATGGTTTTTGCTTTTGTTTTGTGAAAAATATATTCCTATATTGAACAAACAAAGTGTATGAAAACTATGTTCATGTTTACTTGAGTGCAAATAATTTCCCCTATGCAGCCACTAATATTTTATCTTGAATACATCAGTATTAAACAACAATGTACAATTTAATTTAAATATTTGATAGTACTCAGTTTTAATCCTTTCTCAATATGACACCACTCTATTGTAAGGGCCTTATCACTTTGATTCTCTTGTTTTGTGAGCAATGCTATTAATCAGTATAAGAACACTAGCTGCAAATTATGTATGAGGTTTGAAATTCAGTTGTGTTCTAGTCCAGTTTATATGTACCTTAAAGGGACATTAAAGGGACATTATACACTCATTTTTTCTTTGCATAAATGTTTTGTAGATGATCTATTTATATAGCTCATAAAGTTTTACACTTTGAGATGCTAATATACAATTATAAATTGTATACATCTATTTATCTACTTTCAATATTTATTTTGTACTCTTTTCCTGTAATTTCATTCTGACAGACATTTGCTTTTCAGTTGCTTTTAGAAGCGGAAGTGCAGAACACTTACATTCCCCAATATTCATTGGCTGCACACTCTAGAGACTTATTTATAGACACTTATTGTATCAATATTCAATAACTAATTAAAGTTTAAATCATTCATCTACATGTTATTCTCATACTAATCTTTTCTTTGATTGCTTCATTCTATCTAGCATTTATTTACGCCTAGATTTAGAGTTTTGCGGCCAAAGGGGTGCATTAGCTACGCGTGCTTTTTTCCCCCCGCACCCTTTAAATACTGCTGGTATTTAGAGTTTACAGAATGGCTTGGTTTTCAGTGCGTTAGGCTCCAAAAAGGGAGCGTAGAGCATAATTTAACGCCACTGCAACTCTAGATACCAGCGGTGCTTACGGACGCGGCCAGCCTCAAAAACGTGCTCGAGCACGATTCCCCCATAGGAAACAATGGGGCAGTTTGAGCTGAAAAAAAATCTAACACCTGCAAAAAAGCCGCGTTCAGCTCCTAACGCAGCCCCATTGTTTCCTATGGGGAAACACTTCCTACGTCTGCACCTAACACCCTAACATGTACCCCGAGTCTAAACACCCCTAACCTTACACTTATTAACCCCTATTCTGCCGCCCCCGCTATCGCTGACCCCTGCATATTATTTTTAACCCCTAATCTGCCGCTCCGTAAACCGCCGCTACTTACATTATCCCTATGTACCCTTAATCTGCTGCCCCTAACAACGCCGACCCCTATATTATATTAATTAACCCCTAATCTGCCCCCCACAATGTCGCCTCCACCTGCCTACATTTATTAACCCCTAATCTGCCGACCGGACCGCACCGCTATTATAATAAAGTTATTAACCCCTAATCCGCCTCACTCCCGCCTCACTAACCCTATAATAAATAGTATTAACCCCTAATCTGCCCTCCCTAACATCGCCGACACCTAACTTCAATTATTAACCCCTAATCTGCCGACCTAATCTCGCCGCTACTGTAATAAATGTATTAACCCCTAAAGCTAAGTCTAACCTTAACACTAACACCCCCCTAAATTAAATATAATTTAAATCTAACGAAATAAATTAACTCTTATTAAATAAATTATTCCTATTTAAAGCTAAATACTTACCTGTAAAATAAACCCTAATATAGCTACAATATAAATAATAATTATATTGTAGCTATTTTAGGATTAATATTTATTTTACAGGCAACTTTGTATTTATTTTAACCAGGTACAATAGCTATTAAATAGTTAAGAACTATTCAATGGCTAAAATAGTTAAAATAATTACAAAATCACCTGTAAAATAAATCCTAACCTAAGTTACAATTAAACCTAACACTACACTATCAATAAATTAATTAAATAAAATACCTACAATTATCTACAATTAAACCTAACACTACATTATCAATAAATTAATTAAATAAAATATCTACAAATAAATACAATGAAATAAACTAACTAAAGTACAAAAAATAAAAAAGAACTAAGTTACAAAAAATAAAAAAATATTTACAAACATTAGAAAAATGTTACAACAATTTTAAACTAATTACACCTACTCTAAGCCCCCTAATAAAATAACAAAGACCCCCAAAATAAAAAAATGCCCTACCCTATTCTAAATTAAAAAAGTTCAAAGCTCTTTTACCTTACCAGCCCTGAACAGGGCCCTTTGCGGGGCATGCCCCAAAGAATTCAGCTCTTTTGCCTGTAAAAAAAAAACATACAATACCCCCCCCCAACATTACAACCCACCACCCACATACCCCTAATCTAACCCAAACCCCCCTTAAATAAACCTAACACTAAGCCCCTGAAGATCTTCCTACCTTGTCTTCACCATACCAGGTTAACAGATCGGTCCAGAGTCTTGATCCAAGCCCAAGTGGGGGGCTGAAGAGCGACGTCCATCCTCGGGCCGAAGTCTGGATCCAAGCGGCGGCTGAAGAAATCCATCATCGGGCTGAAGTCGGAAGTCCATCATCGGGATGAAGTCTTCTATCAAGCCGCATCTTCAATCTTCTTTCTTCTGGAGCGGAGCGGAGCGGAGCGGAGCCATCTTCTTTCCAACCGACACGGATCCAACCTCTTCAACTGACGCCTACTCGCCGAATGAAGGTTCCTTTAAGGGACGTCATCCAAGTTGGCGTCCCTCGAATTCCGATTGGCTGATAGGATTCTATCAGCCAATCGGAATTAAGGTGGGAAAATTCTGATTGGCTGATGGAATCAGCCAATTAGAATCAAGTTCAATCAGATTGAGCTTGCATTCTATTGGCTATTCCAGCATTAGGAGCCTCTAACGCTGGTTTTGACGGCTACCGCCAAACTCTAAATCTAGGCCTTAGTGTTTAATGTCCCTTTAAGTGTTTGTGTACACAAATGGGTATGAATATTCATAAACTTTTATAGGAGAAATGTACAAATACTAATAATTGCTACTGATGTCAACCCACTTGTCAGATTAATTAAAAGCTTACTTTCTCATCGGAGCAAGGCTAATAAACTCTATTTGTCAGACCTTCAGGATGTATTGCATAAAACTGCTGCAAAATAGAAAACAATACTCATATTTACTAGTGCAAGGTTAACCACCTCTTACGGCTAGATTTAGAGTTTTGTCGGTAAAGACCCGCGTAGCTAACGCAGCTTTTTTTCCTACCGCTGCTTCCAAACAATGCTGGCATTTAGAGTTGTCTGAGGGGCTGCGTTAGGCTCAAAAAAGGGTGCATTGAGCCTAATGTAGCTCCACTTCAACCCTCAATACCAGCGTTGATTACGGTAGCGGTAAGCTGGGAAAACGTGCTCGTGCACGATATCCCCATCGGAATCAATGGGGCTGAGCTGGCTGAAAAAAAACCTAACACATGCAAAAAAGCAGCGTTCAGCTCCTAACGCAGCCCCATTGTTTCCTATGGGGAAACACTTCCTAAGTCTGCACCTAACACCCTAACATGAACCCCGAGTCTAAACACCCCTAACCTTACACTTATTAACCCCTAATCTGCCGCTCCCGCTATCGCTGAACCCCTGCATATTATTATTAACCCCTAATCTTCCGCTCCGGACACCGCCGCAACCTACATTATCCCTATGAACCCCTAATCTGCTGCCCCTAACACCGCCGACCCCTATATTATATTTATTAACCCCTAATCTGCCCCCCCAACTACACTTATTAACCCCTAATCTGCCGACCGGACCTCGCCGCCACTATAATAAATGTATTAACCCCTAAACCGCCGCACTCCCGCCTCGCAAACACTATAATAAATAGTATTAACCCCTAATCTGCCCCTCCAACGTCGCCGCCACCTAACTTCAAGTATTAACCCCTAATCTGCCGACCGGACCTCGCCGCTACTATAATAAATGTATTAACCCCTAAAGCTAAGTCTAACCCTAACACCTCCCTAAATTAAATATAATTTTAATCTAACAAAATAAATTAACTCTTATTAACTAAAGTCTTCCTATTTAAAACTAAATACTTACCTGTAAAATAAACCCTAATATAGCTACAATATAATTAATAATTATATTGTAGCTATTTTAGGATTTATATTTATTTTACAGGCAACGTTGTATTTATTTTAACTAGGTACAATAGCTATTAAATAGTTATTAACTATTTAATAGCTACCTAGTTAAAATAATTACAAAATTACCTGTAAAATAAATCCTAACCTAAGTTACAATTAAACCTAACACTACACTATCATTAAATTAATTAAATAAATTAACTACCAATAACAACAATTAAATACAATTAAATAAACTAAACTGAATTCCAAAAAACAAACAAACACTAAATTACAGAAAATAAAAAAAGATTACAAGAATTTAAACTAATTACACCTAATCTAAGCCCCCTAATAAAATAAAAAAAAAATAAAAATAATAAAAGTCCCTACCCTATTCTACATTACAAAGTAATCAGCTCTTTTACCATCCCTTAAAAGGGCTTTTTGCGGGGCATGCCCCAAAGTAATCAGCTCTTTTGCCTGTAAAAAAAAATTACAACCCCCCCCAACATTAAAACCCGCCACCCACATACCCCTACTCTAACCCACCCAAACCCCCCTGAAGATCTCCCTACCTTGAGTCGTCTTCACCCATCCGGGCCGAAGTCTTCATCCGATGGGCCAGAAGAGGACATCCAGACCGGCAGAAGTCTTCATCCTATCCGGGCAGAAGAGGACATCTGGACCGGCAGACATCTTCATCCAAGCGGCATCTTCTATCTTCATCAATCCGACGAGGGGGGCTCCATCTTCAAGACCTCCGGCGCGGAACATCTGTCTTCACCGACGACTACCCGACGAATGATAGGATTCTATCAGCCAATCGGAATTAAGGTAGGAAAAATCTGATTGGCTGATTCAATCAGCCAATCAGATTCAAGTTCAATCCGATTGGCTGATCCAATCAGCCAATCGGATTGAGCTGGCATTCTATTTGCTGTTCCAATCAGCCAATAGAATGCGAGCTCAATCCGATTGGCAGATTGAATCAGCCAATCAGATTTTTCCTACCTTAATTCCGATTGGCTGATAGAATCCTATCAGCCAATTGGAATCCGAGGGACACCATCTTGGATGAAGTCACTTATAGGAACCTTCATTCGTCGGGTAGTCGTCTATTTTAAACTGACTCCTATACCTTTGGAGTATCTTGTGGCTGAATAACCCCTGTATGTGTCTTTTTGCGCAGTATTGGCCATTGCAAACAGGCCTTGGGAGCTGTAATGCTTATCCTGTAAAAGAAAACTGCCAAATATTCACCGGGTTTCTAGCCTAGCATATCTAACTGTTTTCTGTCAAGCATTTCTGATTCCAGTGGCTTTTCGTTACTTCTGGAGGGTGTGTCCACGGATCGTTGGTCCAAGTTTGGAGGCCGGTTGCTGCTTATTATTATGTAAGTACGGATGTAACTTCCCTTGTCATAGACTGTGTGACATATACTAAGAGGATTCCTTGTCCGTAGGGGAAAACCGCCATCGGCTGCGACTGCCTCTTTGCCCTGGGAACACTCCTCTTACAACCACACACAGATCAGCACTGTTTTGAGCGTGGGTCTCCATAGTAACAAGCTGGAAAAATCGTTCACCCTGGAACTTGCTTTTCTATATGAACTCTAGGCTACAGGAGTTTTTAAATTGTGTTTTTCTTTTTTAATTGTATTTTTTGTGATTTATGATTGAATGTTTTAAATAGGTCGACCTATATTGTAATAAAGTTTTTTACATATAGTTCTGTGATTTTAGTATTTGTTGCTGGCATCTTCTATATATTGAATATTAAATACATTATCTTATACTTATATTTACATGTATCATACTTAAACTTATATTTATATTTACATGTATCATATTATATCCAACACCTTTTTCTTTAATACGGAATTGTTTACTTTATCAGTATTAGGTTAGGTATTTTAATTTTACTCTTAAGCTGGTTTCAGCACTCCCTAGTGTTTGTGTTGTATATCTATCTGTTTTGTAGGTCTTTGAGGGTTACTTATTTTTCTAGTTGGAGTTTGTAGTAATAATTTTTTGGCGCTGGTCATTTAATTCTTTCTTTTTTATTGCCCTAAGTTAAACAGCTCTTTTACCTGTAAAAAAATACAAAGTTCCCCCAACAGTAAAACCTACCACCCAACCAACCCAAAATAAAAAAAACCTAAGCTACCCATTGCCCCTAAAGAGGCATTTTTTATGTGCATTGTCCTTAAAAGGGCATTGAGCTCTTTTTTTAAAAAGCCCAAACCTCTAAACTAAAAAAAAAAACTACCCAAAAAAATCCCTAACACTAACCCCAGAATATCTACTCACGGTTCCTGAAGTCCGGACATCCATCTTCATCCAGGCAGCGAGAAGTCTTTATCCAGGCGACGACACCTTCATCCATCCCAGGGGTGTCTTCTATCTTAATCCCGGCGGCGCAGAGTGGAGCCATCCTGGAAGCCAAAGACATCCTGCACAGAGCATCCTCTTCATACCGTCACCGCTGTACACTAAAGTTGAATGCAAGGTAGCTGTTTCAAAATGGCATACCTTCCATTCCTATTGGCTGATTTGATTTTTCAAATTCAAATCAGCCAATAGGATGAGAGCTACTGAAATCCTATTGGCTGTTCAAATCAGCCAATAAGATGAGAGCTACTGAAATCCTATTGGCTGTTCAAATCAGCATAATTTTTTTGAGTGCGGAATGGACGTTGCGTTACAGGCTAAAATGCTTGCGGTATAACTATACCGACACGACTCATAATATGCGCTCCTGGCCATTACGCTGGCCATTTTTTCAGCATTAAAAGCCGTAACGCAAAACTCGTAATCTAGCCGTTAGTTATTTCTAATTCTAAAGATTATTTACATCATGTATTTGACATAGTAAGATGCCTCAGACAGCACATCTTATAATGCCACACCCCATCTTCTAAGGATGTCACTCATTATTACTTATTATCATGCATCTATGTTACCTCATATTTCAACCTGGAGGGATTAGGGTGAACTTTACAGGTTGAGAAAACATTAGGAAACATCTTTAGCAAAGAATGTATCACTCCGGGGCATCCTATAGATTTAATTACACATCAGATCAATTATGTATGTCTCTATTTAAATAATCAAAGCTTGCTTTGCTCATTGGGATAAGCTAAGACATCTCCAAAATATTGACCATACTCCTCTCCAATTCATTCTATCAGGGGCTTGTTATCTGGTCTTTGAATTGGGGTGAGTTGAGTTATATTCATAAGACCAGATAAATTGTTATTTAAGACTGCACCACATCTAAAATAACTATTTGAAATGGATGACATGATGGATAAGGCTGCAGTGATCAGGAGATCTAGGCTATACTGAGGTTTTATGATGAAACATTCCTAATATATAGATAGGGGCACAAATACCCCAAGTGCCAAAAAGGTGTCCATAAACAATCAGTCAATCAGTAACCATAGCAAGTATAATCTAAGTAGAATTAAATAAAGACCACAAGCCATTGCTTCAAAACACTCACCACTGTTGCGCTATCTGCTTAAGGGCACCTTAGGCCGCTTCCAGCCCCGTTCTCTGATTCTCTGTGCATGCGTCATCTACAGGTAACAGTAGAGACAACCACTACTATAGCTGCCTCCACATAGCTGAATCCCTGGACCACTCAAGCCCTCTACTTCATGTGAGCGGATTGCTCCACATGGCATAAACAGTTCCAAGAAATTAATTTAAAGGGAAATTATATAAAATATTTGATATGTATAATAACACAGCTTTACAACGTCTTTCATTATTTATGTTGCCCCCCTTTTCCATATAAATTGAGGATATTCAGAACTTTGAAAGTACCCTGCTGACTTCTCAAGGCTAACCCTGCTATATAGCTTTCCCTAATTGCTTTTAATTATTAACAACTAAGAAACAATGCATTATGTACAAGCATTATGACCGTCAATAGCCTTCTTGACTGCAGACCAAAGTTTCGATTGGCTTTGACAAATAAAGCAAACGCTTGGTGGAATTTGGCTACTGAAAAATAATTGCAGTAAAAAGAATGTAAATTTGTTTTCAAAACATTTAGACGGCTGATATGTCTTGTAATTACAAGGTGATTATTGTTCATTTTTAGTCTGACATTCCGCTTGTTGTATTTAATTTGAAACCTTAATTTTTGTTTAAAATATTTACTTCCACTTGATTATAACACACCAGGCTGCACTGCAATATTTAAAAATGTATCCCAAACCTCAGGTAAGTTTAACACATTCTGGCATTTATGGAAATTTCACACTAGGGGACCTATTTATCAAGACCGCTGCTCCATAACCTGTCCCCTTGTCTCTGAGGCCGCGGACTGCAATCAACCCGATCAGATACGATCGGGTTGATTGACACCCCCTGTTAGCGGCCGATTCGCCGCAAATCTGCAGGGGCGGCAATGCTGAATGTGGAGATCGTAATGCTGTCCTCATTCAGCGATGTCTGTCGGACATGATCCGCTGATCGGATCATGTTGGACAGACATTTGATAAATAGGCCCCTAGATGCTCACTTTGCACTACTCAGATCCCCGTAGTATGAATATTATCATAAACTAGTTAATTATGTGCTGTTACATGTATACTGCCCTGAATATTCATTCCCATTGGTGGTTTTAGATAAGTCTATGTTGAGATAAGTAAATGCCTGAATTATAAGGGTCCTTCACTCCTTTTTACTCATCTACCCCCTTCCTTACCCACTCACTTTTCATTTCTTTTTTTCTCTTGTATTCTTTTCAGTTTTCTTCATTCTCCAGTCTTGATTGACGTTCTTTAATTCTATATCAACTAAAGATTTGACAAAACTGTTCTGCTGTCAAGTAGGAATGTTCCCGAAAGAAAACAAAGAATTCTAACATGGGCAGGCTAAGCTTCATTTTATATTATCAGAAAAACTTTTATAGAAACATCTGCTGTCTGTTACAGACATAAAACTTTATATACATTCAAGGAAAAATATTATGGCTTTCCGTTTGTTTTAATTTTTCTTCCATTTTGAAGGGAACCCTATAAATTAAGAATATGTTTTACCTGAGGACTTTTATTACAATTATTCAGATAATATTCAACTAACGGAAGAGTTATTATAATAACATAAATTATTTTAAAAGGAATGCAAATGGATTTAAAAACTAAAGGCACAAATGACAGATGGCTAGAATGCATATTTCTTTTTCATGCCTACTTATAAGACATACAGTATTCATTTGACATAGTTTAAAAATATCACTTTTTGAAACATCAATATTACAATTAAAATGAAAGTTTATGTTAATGCCATAGTTTAATTTCTCAGAAAACATTAAAAAGCTTGGAAATTTTAATATTACACTCCCTAATAAATAATATATTATTAAATTATATGATTAAATTATGGGCTAGATTACAAGTGGAGCGGTAATTTCTGCTCTGGTTCGCACACTAACTTCTCCTCTTTGGGCGCGTCGAGTAGCACGCGTATTAAAATGTTGAAAGCAAATTGTTTTTGCTCATGTGCTAACCCAACACACGCAAAAAGCAGAAGTTACAATATAGCGACCGCATTAACGTACTAACCCATAACACCCATACTCGCGCTAACTCAAATCAACATAAGCCCCCTACTCTAATAACCCCTAAACCACAGCAAAGTCCTCACTACACTATTAACCTCTAAAGAGCCACACCCCAACATTGCAAAGTAACCCGCTACACTATTAACCCCTAAACTGCAACACCCTCACATCACAAAGTAACCCACTACACTATTAACCACTAAACCACCACACCCCCACATAAAAAGCAACCCACTACACTATTAACCCCTAAACAGCCACACCCCAGATTGCAAAGTAACCCACTACACTAACCCCCCCTAACCTAACACCTCCTAAATTACCCCAAATAATACTAATCTTACCTGTAAAAAAATCCACTTAAAACCTACCATTATAGAAAACAAATTACCAAAAATAAAAAAGCTGTGACTATTCTAAAACCCTACTTTAAAAAAATAGCCTTTTGTAGGGAATTGCCGTAAAGTGATTTAGCTCTGTAAAAAAAACCTTAAAAAAAATACATGACTCTACAAGTAACACCTCCCCCCAAAAAAGGCTATCTAAAAAAACTACTCTAAAAATTGCCCTGAAAGGGGCATTTGGCCGGGCATTGCCCTAAAAGGAACAGTAAAGTCCAATTAAACTTTCATGATTCAGATAGGGCATGTAATTTTAATCAACTTTCCAATTACATTTGTTTTTTTCTCTTGGTATTTTTTGTTAAAGGCTATGCCTAGGTAAGCTTATAGGCTGATTTCTAAGGCCTAGATTTAGAGTTTGGCGGTAGCCATGAAAACCAGCGTTAGAGGCTCCTAACGCTGGTTTTAGGCTACCGCCGGTATTTGGAGTCAGTCAGGAAAGGGTCTAACGCTCACTTTCCAGCCGCGACTTTTCCATACCGCAGATCCCCTTACGTCAATTGTGTATCCTATCTTTTCAATGGGATCTTTCTAACTCCGGTATTTAGAGTCGTGGCTGAAGTGAGCGTTAGAAATCTAACGACAAAACTCCAGCCTCAGAAAAAAGTCAGTAGTTAAGAGCTTTCTGGGCTAACGCCGGTTTATAAAGCTCTTAACTACTGTGCTCTAAAGTACACTAACACCCATAAACTACCTATGTACCCCTAAACTGAGGTCCCCCCACATCGCTGCCACTCGATTAATTTTTTTTTAACCCTTAATCTGCCGACCGCCACCTACGTTATACTTATGTACCCCTAATCTGCTGCCCCTAACACCGCCAACCCCTATATTATATTTATTAACCCCTAATCTGCCCCCCACAATGTCGCCGCCAGCTACCTACAATAATTAACCCCTAATCTGCCGACCGCAAAGCGCCGCCACCTACATTATAGCTATGTACCCCTAATCTTCTGCCCCTAACACCGCCGACCCCTATATTATATTTATTAACCCCTAATCTGCCCCCCTCAAAGTCGCCTCCACCTGCCTACACTTATTAACCCCTAATCTGCCGAGCGGATCTCACCGCTACTATAATAAAGCTATTAACCCCTAATCCGCCTCACTCCCGCCTCACTAACCCTATAAGAAATAGTATTAACCCCTAATCTGCCCTCCCTAACATCGCCGACACCTAACTTCAAGTATTAACCCCTAATCTGCCGACCTAATCTCGCCGCTACTGTAATAAATGTATTAACCCCTAAAGCTAAGTCTAACCTTAACACTAACACCCCCCTAAATTAAATATAATTTAAATCTAACGAAATAAATTAACTCTTATTAAATAAATTATTCCTATTTAAAGCTAAATACTTACCTGTAAAATAAACCCTAATATAGCTACAATATAAATTATAATTATATTATAGCTATTTTAGGATTTATATTTATTTTACAGGTAACTTTGTATTTATTTTAACCAGGTACAATAGCTATTAAATAGTTAAGAACTATTTAATAGCTAAAATAGTTAAAATAATTACAAATTTACCTGTAAAATAAATCCTAACCTAAGTTACAATTAAACCTAACACTACACTATCAATAAATAAATTAAATAAAATACCTACAATTACCTACAATTAAACCTAACACTACACTATCAATAAATGAATTAAATACAATACCTACAAATAACTACAATTAAATAAACTAACTAAAGTCCAAAAAAAAAAAAAAAACTAAGTTACAAAAAATAAAAAAATATTTACAAACATTAGAAAAATATTACAACAATTTTAAACTAATTACACCTACTCTAAGCCCCCTAATAAAATAACAAAGACCCCCAAAATAAAAAAATGCCCTACCCTATTCTAAATTAAAAAAGTTCAAAGCTCTTTTACCTTACCAGCCCTGAAAAGGGCCATTTGCGGGGCATGCCCCAAAAAATTCAGCTCTTTTGCCTGTAAAAAAACACATACAATACCCCCCCCCAACATTACAACCCACCACCCACATACCCCTAATCTAAACCAAACCCCCCTTAAATAAACCTAACACTAAGCCCCTGAAGATCTTCCTACCTTATCTTCACCTCACCGGGTATCACCGATCGGTCCTGGCTCCAAAATCTTCATCCAACCCAAGCGGGGGCTGGCGATCCATCATCTGGCGGCTGAAGAGGTCCAGAAGAGGCTCCAAAGTCTTCATCCTATCCGGGAAGAAGAGGCAATCCAGACCGGCAACCATCTTGATCCAAGCGGCATCTTCTATCTTCATCCGATGACGACCGGCTCCATCTTGAAGACCTCCAGCGCGGATCCGTCCTCTTCTTCCGACGACTTCCCGACGAATGACGGTTCCTTTAAGGGACATCATCCAAGATGGCGTCCCTCGAATTCCGATTGGCTGATAGGATTCTATCAGCCAATCGGAATTAAGGTAGGAAAATTCTGATTGGCTGATGGAATCAGCCAATCAGAATCAAGTTCAATCCGATTGGCTGATCCGATCAGCCAATCAGATTGAGCTCGCATTCTATTGGCTGATCGGAACAGCCAATAGAATGCAAGCTCAATCTGATTGGCTGATTGGATCAGCCAATCGGATTGAACTTGATTCTGTATGGCTGATTCCATCAGCCAATCAGAATTTTCCTACCTTAATTCTGATTGGCTGATCCTATCAGCCAATCGGAATTCGAGGGACGCCATCTTGGATGACGTCCCTTAAAGGAACCATCATTCGTCGGGAAGTCGTCGGAAGAAGAGGACGGATCCGCACTGGAGGTCTTCAAGATGGAGCCGGTCGTCATCGGATGAAGATAGAAGATGCCGCTTGGATCAAGATGGTTGCCGGTCCGGATCGCCTCTTCTTCCCGGATAGGATGAAGACTTTGGAGCCTCTTCTGGACCTCTTCAGCCACCGGATGATGGATCGCCAGCCCCCGCTTGGGTTGGATGAAGATTTTGGAGCCAGGACCGATCGGTGATACCCGGTGAGGTGAAGATAAGGTAGGAAGATCTTCAGGGGCTTAGTGTTAGGTTTATTTAAGGGAGTTTGGGTTAGATTAGGGGTATGTGGGTGGTGGGTTGTAATGTTGGGGGGGGTATTGTATGTTTTTTTTACAGGCAAAAGAGCTGAATTTTTTGGGGCATGCCCCGCAAATGGCCCTTTTCAGGGCTGGTAAGGTAAAAGAGCTTTGAACTTTTTAAATTTAGAATAGGGTAGGGCATTTTTTTTATTTTGGGGGGCTTTGTTATTTTATTAGGGGGCTTAGAGTAGGTGTAAATAGTTTAAAATTGTTGTAATATTTTTGTTATGTTTGTAAATATTTTTTTATTTTTTGTAACTTAGTTCTTTTTTATTTTTTGTACTTTAGTTAGTTTATTTAAATGTATTTATTTGTAGGTATTGTATTTAATTTATTTATTGATAGTGTAGTGTTAGGTTTAATTGTAGGTAATTGTAGGTATTTTATTTAATTTATTTATTGATAGTGTAGTGTTAGGTTTAATTGTAACTTAGGTTACGATTTATTTTACAGGTAATTTTGTTATTATTTTAACTAGGTAACTATTAAATAGTTATTAACTATTTAATAGCTATTGTACCTGGTTAAAATAATTACAAAGTTGCCTGTAAAATAAATATTAATCCTAAAATAGCTACAATGTAATTATTCGTTATATTGTAGCTATATTAGGGTTTATTTTACAGGTAAGTATTTAGCTTTAAATAGGAATAAGTTATTTAATAAGAGTTAATTTATTTTGTTAGAATAAAATTATATTTAACTTAAGGGGGTGTTAGGGTTAGGGTAAGAATTAGCTTTAGGGGTTAATAAATTTAATAGAGTAGCGGTGAGGTCCGGTCGGCAGATTAGGGGTTAATACTTGAAGTTAGGTGTCGGCGATGTTAGGGAGGGCAGATTAGGGGTTAATACTATGTATTATAGGGTTAGTGAGGCGGGAGTGAGGCGGATTAGGGGTTAATAACTTTATTATAATAGCGGCGCGGTCCGGTCGGCAGATTAGGGGTTAATAAGTGTAGGCAGGTGGAGGCGACGTTGTGGGGGGCAGATTAGGGGTTAATTAACATAATATAGGGGTCGACGGTGTTAGGGGCAGCAGATTAGGGGTACATAGGGATAATGTAAGTAGCGGTGGTTTACGGAGCGGCAGATTAGGGGTTAAAAATAATATGCATGGGTCAGCGATAGCGGGGGCGGCAGAATAGGGGTTAATAAGTGTAAGGTTAGGGGTGTTTAGACTTGGGGTACATGTTAGGGTGTTAGGTGCAGACGTAGGAAGTGTTTCCCCATAGGAAACAATGGGGCTGCGTTAGGAGCTGAACGCGGCTTTTTTGCAGGTGTTAGGTTTTTTTTCAGCTCAAACAGCCCCATTGTTTCCTATGGGGGAATCGTGCACGAGCACGTTTTTGAGGCTGGCCGCGTCCGTAAGCACCGCTGGTATCTAGAGTTGCAGTGGCGTTAAATTATGCTCTACGCTCCCTTTTTGGAGCCTAACGCACTGAAAACCCTGCCATTCTGTAAACTCTAAATACCAGCAGTATTTAAAAGGTGTGGGGGAAAAAAAGCATGCGTAGCTAACGCACCCCTTTGGCCGCAAAACTCTAAATCTAGGCGTAAGACTCTGCACCTCTTATCTCACTGTCTGGCTGTGAATAGCTAATAACATGTAATGTTTGTTCCTGTCGGCCATATAGATAACATTGTGCTTACTCCCACAGAGTTATTTAAGAGTCTGTACTAATTGCCTGAAATGCAAGTTTGTCAAAAAATGTGAGATAAGGAGAACCTTAGATACAAGGTAATCATAGTGGTAAAAAATATATTAGTATAAAAGTGTTGGTTATGCTGCCCATAAAAAAAACAATAAAAAAAACCGTGTGGTGGCGCTCCCTCTTCATCCTGGCGGCGGTCTTCTTATTGTCATCACAGCAATCTTTTTATCTTTATCCCGGTGGTGATCTTCTTATCTACATCCCGGCAGCAGTCTTCTTATCTTTATCCATCTTCTCTTTCTGATGTCCTTTCTATGCGATCACCTGCCACACTCTGAATTTTGAATTTACTCTTGCATTCCAATTGGCTGATTTTCAATTTCTAATTTTCTAAAAGCTTTCATTCTATTGGCTGATTTGAATTTGAAATTGAAAATCAGTCAATAGGTATGCAAGGGTATCCCTTTATAAAGGGGGTACCACACATTCAAAATTCAGTGTGCATCTGGTGATTGTATGAAGAGGACGTTTGGGATGGAAGATAAGAAGATGGATGAAAATAAGAAGACCGCCGCCGGGATGAAGATAAGAAGATCGCCAACGGGATGAAGATAAGACTGCCATCAGGATGAAGATAACAAGACTGCCGCGGGGATGAAGATGGACCACTGCCAGGATGAAGATAGAGCGCCAATCAGTTCATCTCTGGAGGGGGGCAGCAAAAGAGCTAAATGTCATAGATAGCCTTTTTTAAGGGGGAGTTACTTGTACAGTGCTGTAATTTTATTTTTTGTTAAAATAGAGCTAAATCAATTTAGGGCAATGCCATACAAAGGGCCATTTTAAGGGTTATTATTGTAGTTTAGTGCTAGTATAGCTTTTTTATTTTGGGTGTTTTTTTTAAGTGGGGTTTTAGAATAGGCATAACATTTGTTTGTTGTTTTCTGTAATGGTATGTTTTTTTAAGTAATGTTAGGTTTTGTATTTTTCAAGTAAGGTTAGGTTTTAATTTTAAACGTTTTTTTCCAGGTTATTTTTTTTAAAAGGTAAACAAATTTGGGGTAATTTAAACACTCACCACTTGTAATAAGAATTAGAGCATGAAGAACATTGCGATCTCGCGGTTGCGTTTACTCTCCTTGCGCTAATGATAGTGCGCCACTCATAATCTAGCCCTAATATGGGGTGTTGGACAAATAATGTTAAAATCTTTTGCATCATCAAAAATTGGCACACATTACTGCAATATAGAGAATAAAAAAAATATCCAAAAGTTAAAAGATACAGATGAAACCATTGGATCATTCCCATGTCAAGAAAGGAGTGTAGCCACATGATTAGGGTTGCCAGCTGTCCTTCAAAAAAATACTGGACAGCCAAAATTGGGGGGGGGGGGGGGGTCGAAGCGTGGTAGGGTCTTGTTGTCACACCTATATCTGTATTTGATTGACTAATTTGATATTATATATATATAAGTATTTAATAATATATGTATAATATAATATTAAGTACATATATATATATATATATATACACATATATATATATCTATATATTTATGTATATATCTTTATACATATATATATATATATATATATATATATATATATATATATATGTATTTGTGTGTTTGTGTATATATATATATATATATATATATATATATATATATATATATATATATATAATATATATATATATATTATATAGCTAATAAATATATTATATGGATAGATTATATATATATATATATATATATATAATTAATTAATTTTCTGGGTGATATAATAATTATTTAAAAAGACTAAAAGTGACTGAGACATACCTCATTGTTTTGTTAACTGGGTCTCAGTCCCTGGCTGCTTCAATGGATTACGTAACAGTCACACACTGTCTAAGTCTATTCCCTAGGCTGGGCAGTGGGCAGCATGCTGGCTCTGACTGAATCAGACAGCACAGCGGTCAACTCAGTCACTGTCTGCAGCATACAGACTGAGAGTGGAGTCTTCTTGCTATGTGATATCACGTCAACCGCGTGATCACGCGACGTCCGACGACGTCCGACACAGCCACAGAAGACAGTTACACAGGCAGTCGCGCAGGACTCGCAGATGGGTGGCAACTGGCAACTGGCAAGCAGCGCAGAGGGGAGAGGTCCGACCGCAACTCTAGCTCTGCACACTGTCAGGATCAGATAGATGATGATCCGATCAGCTGAGCAGAGCCTGAGTTGACACGGGCGGAAGGCGGCTGCTGTCAGGGGGCTGGGCTTGGGTAGGGTAAAGCTAAGCAGCATCATAGTAAAACAATTTTAAAGAAAACTACCTAAGGCTACGTCCGGTTTTTTTAAAATAAAATTACCGGGCAGTAGCCTGAAATACCGGACAGTCCGGTCTAATAACGGACACCTGGCAACCCTACACATGATCAGGCAACACGTCTCAAATGAGAGACAAACATTTGCAGAGAATTGCTTGCTTGAGATACAGACAATTTTCCCATACATGTAGACTTGTTATCTTTGTTTATGACCCCTATGTAACTTTTTAAAAATTGTTTCAATTTGCTGTGCTGGATGAAATTAAATATTTTTTTAAGAAGTTCTCGTTTCCCTGGGATATTAGATTCAGGAGTAATTTGTGGAAGCACTTCTTTACAGAAAGTGTTATTGATTCATGAAATAAACTTCCACAAGAAGGTATAATGACAAACAATGTGGGGGACTTTAAGTATGCCTGGGATAAGCATAAGCAGGGATAGGCACAGACAAAGGCTGTGGCAGACATTTTCCAAAGTTCAGACCTTAGTGAAGGACACCAAGGTACATTTGAAATTAAAAACATTATTTTATAGTGCTTGGTGTTATTATACTGATGCAGATACCACTGATTCTATAACCAGCCCTCCTCTGGCTATACCCATGTGCCAGTGTCACTACTGTGTCATTATATAGCGTTGGGTGTTATTATACTGATGCAGATACCACTGATCCTATAACCAGCCCTCCTCTAGCTATACCCATGTGCCAGTGTCACTATTGTGTCATTATATAGTGCTGGGTGTTATTATACTGATGCAGATACCACTGACCCTATAACCAGCCCTTGTCTGGCTATACGCATGTGCCAGTGTCACTATTGTGTCTTTGTATAGAGCTGGGTGTTTTATACAGATGCAGATACACATCCAGTATTTCACTCACTTATTTATTCCATAACTTATCACCCAATATTGCTAGCAGTCTCTTGACAAGCCACTAACTTTATTCCCACTACATATTTTTGTTTATTCCTATTATTTAATCAGAAAGAAAAGATATAATAAGGTTGTGGCGAACACTGCAAGGGCTAGTCACGGACACCAGTGTCCGTGTATGGACACCTTGCCTATCCCTGAGCATAAGGCTATCATACGAACTATATAAATTTATACTTTTAAGAAATATTGGGCAGACTCGTTGGGCCTATGGTTCTTATCTGCCGTCAAAATCTATGTTTCTATGGTTAATATGAGTTGCTCATAATTTTTTTAAAAACACATTAATATTATAGAAATAAGTTCTATGATGCATTGATTTAGTGCTCTGAATATAGATTTGTTCTGCATTTTATTGGTAGTACCCCCTTGGGTGGTTGCTTTAGAAGACAATGGGGCATATTTAACAATGTGCAAGCGGACATGATACGAAGTAACGTATCATGTCTGCTGCACATCGCTACCCATCGATAAATGCCAACAACATACGGTGTCAGCATTTATCATTAACCAGCAGTTCTTGTGAACAGCTGGTGCAATGCCGCCCCCTGCAGATTCGCGGCCAATCAGCCGCTAGCAGCGGGTGTCCATCAACCCGATCGTATTTGATTGGGTTGATTTCTGTCCGCCACAGGCGGACAAGTTATGGAGCAGCGATCTTTAGACCACTGCATCATAACTTCTTGATAACTTCTGTTTCCAGTGAGCCTGAAGGCTCGCTGGAAACAAGGGGCCTCAAGCTCCATACGGAGTTTGATAAATATGCCCCTTCCTTTATAAAGTCAGATGTATTTTTACGTAAGTTCTTTTGATTTATATCTACGTCCTGCTTCTATCCAAGTATACCAAAAACAGATATGTTTCATGTGTAATTTTCTTTCTAATTTACAGCTGTGAAAAGCAAAGTTAACCAGTAGGAAAAATGTGTACTATGCTGAAGGCCACTTTGTGCAGAAACAAAACTAAATATTGTGAATAGACCTTTTGTTGATGCTAATACCACATCTGTTATAACTGCCATAACCTATTCTCATGAGCAGATTGAGATGCCTTGTATTGTGGAAATGGCTTTTTGCACCACATTAACTGTGCAAACATCTTATTAAGGAGTTTGGAATGAAGGCCATATTTTCAATTAACATTATAAGCATTAACGTCACACTGATCAGCTTGGTTATTATGTTGCTTTATATCTTAAGAAATACTCAAGGACTGTGTTAAATCATGGGAGGTTTTTAGAAATAAAGTAAACTGTTCTCAATAAATCATACTGTGAGTACTTTATTAAGGAACAGTGCCAAACAATGCAAAAGAATGTTATTTAGGGAGTTGTTTTAATAGAGGACATTGATTTATTAGTAGTTTGAATTTGAAATACCTAATAGCCAACATTTAGACTTTTCACATATTATGGAGAGACTCTTGCACTAATATTCAAAGCCCCTGGGTTACTTTCGAGAATTATTTTTATTTAACTAATAAGAAGAGCACTAGACTCCAAAAAAATTGATGGCCTTGTGTTTAGTCATGGTCCTACTGTATTCTATATTCTTCTGCATTTTTTATGCCTTGCAGTGAGAACAATTGCAGACTGTTTAATTAATTAATTTGAATACTGTAATTGTGGTTGGTTTTGTTCATGTATGGGTCTAAATGATTCATATGAATGTAAGAGACTTCTACACGGTTAGAGTCCGAAATTTAGGACTCTGATTTTGGTGAGATCCTTGTGATTAAGACTAGCCATTGCTTTCGGAGTTTGTATACAAATTATAATAATAGTTTATTAGTAAATCCTGTATAATCCTTTATTAGTGGATTTAATTTTGCTTTGGGACATAATTTTCATAATTTTGATATTTATGCAGCAACCCAATTTATTTTCTGTCTTTATGACTCACAAGGATCTCATTAAAGGGACATTGAAGTTCCACTTTTTTTTGTCCAGAATGTGCCTTTCCCAAAGAGAAACTTTCATGTAGTCTGGTCCTGCCTAAAAAGTAAATCTCAAAATCCAAGATGTAGATTTCAAGTTGAAGATTACCAGAAAGGTAATATTAGGGAGCACTGGACACGTAATGGACTAACCGAGTGCTTTCTTTTTTCATTTTTTACTATATACACAAATAAAATGTTGCTTAAAGGACCACCATATCAATCATCTATATAGTGTTCAACAAAAAGAAATAGGTAAACCCAAATCGGCAGCGCTCCTCTATTAGTAGCAAATATTGATTATATAAAGCTTTATAAATAAGCTGAATGGAAAAAACCCAATTGGGAATGGATCAATGTATAATACAGTGTATCAGACAGAATATAGCATATAAACAGTGGATTACTTTGAAAACTGAATATATGAATAAAACAATAGTCCTATAAAAGGGAATAATAAAATGGCTTATACGTAACAAAGTATTCAAATAAATACAGAGAGAGTAACAATACTTCCCAGAAATGCTGAGAATGGTGGGTGCCGCTCCAAGTATTGACACAGGGCTGCGTTCCTGGTCTTAAGAAGTGGCTGAAAAACAAGATGAAACACAGAGCGCAACCCACTCTAAGTGTAAAATCATTTATTTTATCCAGCAATAAAAAACGTGTAAATCGCACGTACAGTGTAACAGAATAAAAATTGCACAATAAACAAGTCCCAGATTATATCACCAGCTGTCAGGGGTGTGATGTCCGTTACCTCGTAGCTTGAAATCCCCAAAACGGCTTCCGGATCGCCGTGTAAGAATTCAGCATATGAAGAGGGATACTCCAAATGACATAGGTAACAGGGAAGCTGAGAGAAGTTTGTTGATACCGCCTCGACGCGTTTCCTCAGACTACGACCTGACTTTTTCAAGAGGATCTATAGAGTGACGTCACTGTTGTCTTTTTAAACAGTCCCGGTAAGGCGCGCCTCTCAAAGGAGCCATCTTATTGGTTATGACTCATCAATGACGTTGGGGCAAGACTGTTTAAAAAGACAACAGTGACGTCACTCTATAGATCCTCTTGAAAAAGTCAGGTCGTAGCCTGAGGAAACGCGTCGAGGCGGCATCAACAAACTTCTCTCAGCTTCCCTGTTACCTATGTCATTTGGAGTATCCCTCTTCATATGCTGAATTCTTACACGGCGATCCGGAAGCCGTTTTGGGGATTTCAAGCTACGAGGTGACGGACATCACACCCCTGACATCTGGTGATATAATCTGGGACTTGTTTATTGTGCAATTTTTATTCTGTTACACTGTACATGCGATTTACACGTTTTTTATTGCTGGATAAAATAAATGATTTTACACTTAGAGTGGGTTGCGCTCTGTGTTTCATCTTGTTTTTCATCTATATAGTGTTACCTGACCTCTAATACTACAAACATTTGCATTTTGACGGTTAATGCTAATATGGAAACTCACCATTAATTTTAGAGTAGACATATTGTAAACATTACTAACCTCATTAATTAAAGATGGATCGAAGTGATACAAAATCTGACCAATCAAGGGAACCATTTGCTTAATTGAAAAAAAGTTTATGTTTGAAAAAATAATTACTAGTGAGATATGGAGTCTTTGAAACTTTATTTAACGGACAATTCAATTCCAAGAGCTCTGCCTATGAAATAAGTATATCTTTTAATGCAGTGGTTCCTGAATTAATGAAGACATTGTATTACATTCATGGAGGCTGGTTAGGAGCCTTGTTATTAAGGAAGGATTATGTTCAAAATTCATTGAGTCTCATTCAACCTATCTATCCTAGCCACTTACCCATGTTTGTTCCTGCATTAACATATAAAGGCCCAGATTACATGTGGAATGGAAAAAAATATTAGAGCTGTTGAGTGCTAACACTGCTCAATTTAAATCAATAGTGCTCTTATTCTTTTGCTTATATTACAACTTGAAAGTAAAATGATTGTGCTCAAGCGAAAGCCTTAGGCATGCTAACATCTGAAGTCCAGATAACGTGTCTGCGCTATCTCCCTAACCTCATAGACTTCTATTGGCTGCACTACAAAAGTTCTGGCCATAGTTGAGTTAAATGGCCTAGTACTTGATATATTGCAGATCAAACATGAATTGCTAGCAATGCAGAACAAAAAAAATTTGCAACACATTACTCTGATTAGATTGTCTTGTTTTTTGTTTTATTTTTATTTTCTTCAATTTTTATAACATTTTTTTGTGCATAAGTTAAAGTAAAATGAATAAAGCTGATCTTGTTGCTTGCTGCTCTGCCATTAAAAAAATGTGAAATTTATAAACATTTCGACCCGCTCTTCAGAGTTGAGGCAAATTATTTCAGTAAGATATTTGTTCCACCCACAAGTTTTATCGAATTTAGGCCATTGACTTCAACTAATACTGATGACACAGCTCCTGCACTAAAAAAATTCTTAAAGGGACAGTAAAATCAAAATTAAACTTACTGTAAATGGATTTAATAGAGCATTCCATTTTAAACAACTTTTCAATTTACTTCTGTTAACAATTTTACTTAGTTCTCTTAGTAACCTTTGTTAAAGTGTAATCTTAGGTGAGCTCAGGAGCGAGCACGTGTCTTTAGCCTTCTGGCAGCAGCGTTTGCAAAAAATTTTATAGCAATGTTTTACATCTTCAACATCCAGTCTAGGGGGTATATTTATTAATGTGCGAGCGGACATGATACGGTGTAGCGTATCATGTCCGCCGCACATCGATAAATGCAAACAGCATACGCTGTCGGCATTTATCATTGCACCAGCAGTTCTTGTGAACTACTGGTGCAATGCCACCCCCTGCAGCAGGGGGTGTCAATCAACCCGATCGTATTCAATCGGATGATTTCTGTCCTCGGCCTTAGAGCAGGCGGACAAGTTATGGAGCAGCGGTCTTTAGACCACTGCTTCATAACTTCTGTTTCTGGCGAGCCTTAAGGCTATCCGGAAACAAGCGGCATCAAGCTCCATATGAAGATTGATAAATCGCCCCCAATGTGTAATTTATAGATTTATTGAAGACTTCATTTTACTGTGTGAAAATCCTCAAAAGACTTTGAATGTTTTTTAAATTTTCTGAATAGCAATCACTTAAACATAAAGCTCACCTCTACATTGTCTAAGGATATAATTACCTCTTTAGAGCAAGAACTAGAAGTCTCTAACCAAGTAAATTCTAGTATTTGAGAAAGCGCATTACATGAAATATTAAGCGACAGAGCCATATAAATTAGAAAAAAAAACTTTTAACAAAATGAAAGATGAAGAAATCAGTAGAGATGGAAATAAATAAACCAATAGAAATTAAAAGGAAAATAAAATATCAAATCATAATTAGCAGGTGTTTTTGACAGTAAAATACAGAAATGAGTTTACTAAAATCTAAAGATCATAAATACAAATGTATCAACCCTATCATAATAGCCAAATTTAATAAGAGCATAAGATCTCCAAATGATTAACATATAAATTATTTTGTTTATATGTTTTCTTGAACACTTTGTAAGATCCAAAATATAAGGAGAAATAGTAAGATTATAAAGACAGGTCTAGATTACAAGTGGAGCGCTATTGGTAGAGCAGGGTGTGCTATCAATATTGCAGGACCGCACTAAGATTAGCACATAGTCTGGTATTACAAGTCCAAAACAGAGTAACCAGAAAATGTTTAATGCAGCCGACATCCCTTTAGCACACCCTATACTTTCCCCGACTATACCTCTCAGATTACAAATAGAAAGTTATATGTTATATTAAAATACAGCGCTTTAAAAAGTGTTTGAAAGGAATATGGTATTTGATTTAATCAGACTACATGTAGGGTATTTCTGTGGCATAAGATTATTGCTCGGAATTATTAGAGAAAAGAATAATATGCAGAAATAATATGTGTTTATTTGATTTCAAAATAGATTTACTTTATTATTATGGATTTAAGGAATTGTATGTTTACATATCTACCTATCTTTATACACACACACACATATATATATATATATATATATATATATATATATATATATATATATATATATATATATATATATAATATATATACTGTATATAATATATATATTATATATATACTGTATATATATGTGTATATATATATACACACACATAAATGCACACAGTATACATATATATATATATATATATATATATATATATATATATATATATAGGCCATATTCTGCTATGTACAGAAAATTGGATTATGAATTATTCAATATTATCTTGTTATGTTGCGCTTTTAAATAATGATGTTTGCACGACTTGTGGGTGTTAGGTTTTTTCCCAACTTTTGCTATTCCATTGAAGTCTAAGGGTAATGCAAATTTGTGTTTACGAGTTCTCTAAGTCTATTTGTTACCGTGACTTTGCAAACTTTTCACTTTCAACTCGTAATACGAGAGCAAATCTCGCAAACGCAAACTACAGCTCCACTCGTAATTACACAATGATAGAAAGCTTTTAATATTTAAATCCAAACAAAATATTATATAAAATGGAGAACAAAAAGTAAAAACAAAACAATGAAGACACATATAATTTTATAATTAATAATGAGTAACGTGGGAGTTATTAAATAAAACAAAAATATCACTCAAAGGAATTAATTCTACACAACCTGAATAACAAATGTTAACTGTACTGTAAAGTCTGTTATTTGTGGTCAATTTTAAGTATATCTTATGACATTAATATACTCTACTGTGCAAAAGTTATAGGCAGCAATTAGAATGCTTTCAAAAATAGAAATGTTAATACTTTATTTTTTAGCAATTAACAAATGCAAATTGAGTGAACAGAAGACAAATCTAAATCAAATCAATATTTGGTGTGACCACCCTTTGCCTTCAAAACAGCATCAATTTTTCTAGGTTCACTTGTGCAAAGTCTGGAATTGTGTAGGCTTATAGTCAGGTGCTGATGATCATCAATGTAATATCTAGGTTGAAACAAAATCATTAACTGAAACAGAAAGAGTTGTGTAGGAGGAATACAATTGGGTGTCTCTACCATACAAAATTTCAAAGCAGAAAGGGTTTTCCAGATGTGCTGTCCAAGCTCTTCTGAAGAAGCACAAAGAAACAGGCAACATTGAGGATCATAGTGGTCAGCCAAAGAAACTTAGTGCAGCAGATGAAAGACACTATGGGGCCTATCTATAAAGCTCCGTACATAGCTTGAAGGCCTGTGTTATGAAGCTCTGATGAGGCGACAGGAATCGCCAGAATTCAACCCGATCGATTGGCCACAAGTCTGCAGGGGGCGGCGTTGCTCCAGCAGCTCACAAGAGCTGCTGGTGCAATGCTGATTATGGAGAGTGTATTGCTCTCCGCATTCAGCGATGTCTGTCGGACCTGATCCGCATTGTCGGATCAGGTCTGACAGACATTTCATAACAAGGCCACATCATGCTTATTTCTCTGTGCAATAGGAAGATGTACAGCAGTGTTACCAGCTCAGAATTGACAGAAATCAGTGGGACCCTAGTACACCCTTTTAGGGATAGATTATGAGTGGAGCACAATTTAACGCTCCTGGTCAAATGTAAACTATGCTAGACAGGCCTTTTGAGCGCTTCTTCTCCCATAGACTTCAATGGAATGAGAAAACATTAAAAAAAAAACATGCTAACCCGACTGCGTATATTCAAGAGCACTAAACACGACATGAAATATTAATATTTCACAGTCCAATGTTGTTTACATAGCAGCATGTTCTATTTATTTTTAAATACATATTTCTACATGTCTGTATATACCTATACCTGTATATGTATTTCTATAGATATATAGGTATAGATATGTATTTTACATAAACAGTATCAGATATATATAGAAATATATATTTAATAATAAGTACATTATTTTCTTTTTGAAGAACATTGGAATGTAAAATATGCATTTTGCACATTGTGTTTCACAATTTAGATTTTAACACGCTCAGGTTAGTGCAGATGAAAACATAGTAATTTTTCAAATACATTATTGAAATATTACATATAAAATATAACAACATTTTTAAAATGTATTAAACATATTGGAAAATATTGCAAATAATCCATACAATATACCTTTACATTTTACAGTATGTTTAATATATTTTAATAATTTTTATTAATTTAAAAAAAAATTATATGTAAGATTTAAATAACGCAGTTTAAGGTTACTAACTATTAATGTGTGCTAAACGGATTAGCGGGCCTGAAGATCTAGCGTGAAGTCTAATAGTTAAAAAAATGCTCATTAAACACATTAAAAACAGATTAACATAGACTATTACACTCTTATATAAACTTTCTGATAAAAATATTTAATATAAATATTAATATTTTTTATAAGGGTATAGTATATTGCAAGGCATTTGAAAGGAATGGGCTATAATGGGTATATGTGTATATATATATATATATATATATATATATATATATATATATATATATATATATATATATGTGTGTGTGTGTGTATCAGTGTACATATGTGTATTTATGTAATTTTATATGAAAATATGTATATACATACATATATGCACATATAAACACATATGTACACGTGTGTGTGTGTGTATATATATATATACACACACACTTTTGAACCCTTTCCACTCAAATACCTTGAAACATGAAAAAAATGTAATTAATTTTAATACATTTAAATTTTTAATATAAATGCTTTACATTCCAATTAATTTTCACATTGACAAAGACGTTCTTTATATATATATATATATATATATATATATATATATATATATATATATATATATATATATATATATATATACATATATATAATTGTATATATTGATATAGATATATAGGTAAAGATATTTATTTTACTAAAATTAGTCAGATATATAAAGAAATATATATGTAAAAATATACTTTGGAATGTAAAATATTTATAGCTACCTTGTCAGATTTTTTTTAACATTGTGCCCCACAGTTAATTTTATCGTCGTTAGTGCGCAAGTCAAAAGTAAAAGTTAGCACACCACTTGTAATCTAGCCCCCTCTATGGCCCTCTCTGCATCGGCCAGCGATGGTGCTGAATCTGTCGATCGTTGGTGGTGTAGGAGGGCTAGGAGGGAGGCGGGTGGGCGGCCTATCGCTGGATGGGGCTGGAGGAGGGCGGAAGCGGGTGGGACCGCTACGCCACGCTACAGGCAAGGAAGACAAAAAAAAGGCCCGGCAGTGAGGAGGAAGGAGGGGCAATGAGAAGATCCTATGTGGGATCCGTTGAGGGAAAGGGATCTGGGAGGGGGGTAGAGTAATGAGGGGGGCAGCCACAGAAAAAAAAATAGGTTAAAACTATAGCAAAATGGGTACTGGCAGACAGCTGCCAGTAACTAAGATGGTGGCTAATAGGTAGAGGGGGGAGGTATAGGGAGCTGTTTGGTGGGGAATCAGGGAGGTTGGTGGGGAAGGGGGATCCTTCACTGCAAAAAAATACCTAATTAAACCCTTCACTGCTGGGCATGATACAAGTGTGGCGCGCAGCTGCATTTAGCGGCCGTCTAATTACCAAAAAGCAATGCCAAAGCCATATATGTCTGCTATTTCTGAACAAAGGGGATCCCAGAGAAGCATTTACAACCATTTGTGCCTTGATTGTACAAGTGGTCTGTAAATAATTTCAGTGAGAAACATAAAGTTTGTGAAAAAGTTAACGATTTACAACCATTTTTATTTTATCGCAATTAGTGGTGAATTGGTAGCATGAAATATACCAAAATGGGCCTAAATCAAAGATAAATATACATATGAGGGGTTATTCAGGGATTTCTGATAGATATCAGAGTTACAATGTAACTTTCGCAAATATTGAGAGAAAAAAATGGTTTGGAAATAGCAAAGTGCTGCTTGTACTTATTGCCCTATAACTTGCAAAAAAAGCAAAGAACATATAAACATTGGGTGTTTCTAAACTCAGGACAAAATTTAGAAACTTTTTAGCTTGGGAGTTTTTTGGTGGTTGTAGATGCCGGTCAAAGTTAGAAAAAGTGTGTGTTTTTTTCAATTTTTTCATCATATTTTATAAAAACATTTATAGTAAATTATATGATATGATGAAAATAATGGTATCTTTAGAAAGTCCATTTAATGGCGAGAAAAACGGTGTATAATATGTGTGGGTACAGTAAATGAGTAAGAGGAAAATTACAGCTAAACACAAACACCGCAGAAATGTAAAAATAGCCCTAGTCCTTAACGGTAAGAAAACTGAAAAATGGTCCGGTCACTAAGGTTAATCCATTACATCTTATGTTATTCTTCTTAAAATAACAAGGTACAACATTCTTGGTTGCCTTTATTTCATTTTATTTTATTTATGTCAAAATAATATTATTCACTGTAAAATAAAACAATCACTTTAATACCACAAGTAGCTTATTAGTACAATGACAAAATATTTATGATTTGTTTGTACGCAATAAAATTTTTCAAATCCACGAAACATTAGCAAAACACATTGGTTTTTAATTACCAATGATTAATTAATGTTCCTTAAGAGGTTTATTACACTGCAATTTCTGTATAATAATTTTATTTTCTATCATTATTCTTTTCATTATTCCAAGTATGTATTAAATTTCACCACATACTTTATATTCTCCACTGCCCTTTATAGTTCTTATCTCAATCTGACTCAATAGAATAAGGTTGATCAGAATTTGTTCACATCACAATCCTAAAAGCACTGAAATATGCAGTTTAAATGTATTAAAACAGAAAGTACAAATTTTAAATATAAGAATATTAAAATAACTAAATCTTAAAGGGACACTGTATCCAAATGTTTTCTTTTCATGATTCAGATAGAGCATGCAATTTTAAGCAACTTTCTGATTTACTCCTATTATCAAATTTTCTTCATTCTCTTGGTATCTTTATTTGAAAAGCAAGAATGTATGTTTAGAAGCGGGCCCATTTTTGGTGAACAATCTGGGTTGTTCTTGCTGATTGGTGGATACATTCACCCACCAATAAACAAGTGCTGTCCAGGGTCTCAACCAAAAATTGTCTGACTCCTTAGCTTAGATTCCTTCTTTTTCAAATAAAGATAGCAAGAGAACAAAGAAAATTGATAATAAAAGTAAATTAGAAAGTTGCTTAAAATAGCATGCTCTATCTGAATCATGAAAGAAACAATTTGGGTTCAGTGTCCCTTTAAGTCTAAAGTAAATTAAAACAAAAACCACAACTTGTTTCAGACAGTGCTATATTCTGCTGTATTTGTCTCTCCTTCACATACAGAAACATTCCTTTAGAGAGATATAGCAAAATTACTGATGAGATTCTCTTTATATAAGTTTGCCTGGGGAGAGAATTTCAGATAATCAGGCCCATAGCAAGTTATTAAACAAATGATTCTGGAACACTTCCAATGACTTGTTAAACAAACTGCAGGGTATAAAATGTATGGAAAATTGCCCCTTTAGGTTTATTTTTGTTAATGCAATTGCTGTTTTGCTAATTGAAACCACAACTCATGCAAAAGAGCAGAACTTGCAAGTAGAGCCGAGTTTGTAACCTTATCATTCCTTCTACCCACAAAGGTGTTCTTACCCTTTCTCTGTCTGTATACACAATAGCCAGCACTCAATAGCCATTGCAAATAATCATTGTAGTAACTATCCCTACAAACCCTATTGTCTCTTGTTTACATAGATTTTATGTACCCATTACTGCACTTTTATATTCAGCATAGGTGGGGGGGTGGGGTTTAACAGGCAAAATTAGCTATTTTAAATAATACAATAAATGTAAAGTAGCTGTTTTTAAATAATTTACTACATTCCAGAAGGTAAAATGGATAATTGTGAACACATTAAGGCCTAAATTATGAGTGGAGCGCAAAGTTGCACTTTCACGAATGCGATATTTGCGCTCCACTTAATAATACCAGCGCATGTAAATGTGCGATGGTAGTACAAGTCAGCCACAATACAAGAGTGCGCTTCCATAGACTCCAATGGGAGCCTTGTTATCATGCATGGCAAACCACCTAGCGCAGTACAGGGGGCAATTCATGCAAAAAAGAAATATATATGAATATATATATATATATATATTTATGTGTTTACATGTGTATATATACATATATATATATATATATATATATATATATATATATATATATATATATATATAAAAGCATATACATATATATTTACAGTAAAAATCCAGTCACCCATAGACTGCAATGTAAAGGCACTTTACATACACCCCACATCCCCTCACTTTACCCCTTATAACCGCCTTGTGCAGTTTTTTTAATGAAAAAATAAAGATGCTCATAATATTATTATATTTTAAATAAATGTCCATTTTATTGTGGAGCATATTTTTCTCATTACTCAGAGATCTGACCTTTGGTTAATTACAGTAAGCGCAAAATGAAACCGCAAACTCGCGGGAGCTTTAACTAGCCATCTTTATTCCCGTAAAGGGGCAAATTTGTGTTAAAATAGTTCTCCACTTGTAATCTAGCCCTTAAAGGGATAATGTTTACGGTACCCTGTCCCTTTCAGCCACTAAAGTTGAACATTTTATATAAAACTAATTTATAGAGCTCCACAATTCATTTCTATTGTGTTACCATAATATCACTGGTGGTTTAGGGTTTTCCTTCAGAAAGAAAGCCACTAAACTGAAATGAGATATAGAAGGTGGCAGTAGTGAAGAGGGTATCTGTATTAGACAATGTTTTACTGAGCAGATAAATGAAGGCTGGAAGTACCCTCAAAGTGAAGGACTAATTTAATAAGCCAAAGCACCAAGGAACTCATATACCATCAACAGGAGTAATTGTGTATTACTGGTATCCCCTGTCTGCAACATCAAGGTCCGGTGAATTTGACAACATTTATTACTTGTATGTATTAGGGAGGGGACAGATCAAGAGATATAGGATATATTTGCCTATCATCAGTACAGAGATGGTACTGGTTATGATCAAGATATATTGGTTTGCAGAATAAAGAAATACAGACGATGAAGAACATGAGAGCCAACAGAACAGTAATACTGGAAGATCCCCAGTGAGGTAAAGTGAAGTTGAGAAAACTATTCAACCATTTTAAATCTATATCACAGTTATAAATACTGAATATTTGAAAGAATATAGCCAAAACACTGGATCTATAAAAGAAGATATGTAGGGACCACTGTCTTAAGCTCTTATCAATACAGTGAAAGGTATTTAGTTACAATAAATATACAATGAAAACGTTTTAACTGTAGATAATAATCAATTGGCTTATCTAGAAAGTGTAACATTTGGGATTTATTTATCATCAGGACTCATTTACTGTACCATATCTGCAAATAATCACCCTTTTCTGGCATTCATTTTTTAATGAAATAAGCTTTTTACTTGACTTCAAAATTTCTATAAGAATATGAACTACTTCCCCCTCTCCTCCAAGCTATACATAGATTATTTTTTATGCAGTTTGAGAAGAACTCAGCGTGTTTTGGTGCTGACAGTGTTCCTTAAACAAATCAATAATTACATTTTCTCTGCTTAATCCATTACAATTCCCCTCTTGTTTTCTCCATCGACATATAGAGGAACCTCTATAAAATGAATTATTATTGGATGGATACTGTTAAATACACTATGTAATTTTATAAGTATGTTTTAGTGCTAATATTTTTTACATTTATAAGACTTTGAATAAGTTGATTTCCTGAAAAATGTACTTGTTGAGTCTCTCATTATCTAAAATAAAAATGTATCCCTTCTTGAGCAAATAAATACTCTTGATCACAATTATTAAGATTACTGATAAATACTAATGTGTTTATAAGTATCACATATCTATTTCTTGTCATGGAAAACAATAAAGGCAAGGTCAGAAGTCAGAGAACCTAAGAAAGTTCTACACTAAATGAAGCCAGAAACAGAACTGTGACAGCTCCAGGATGCGAGGTCATTAAAGTCTAGCCAGTGGTAACAGGGCTGATACTTAGCAAACGTTCTGAGGTCAGCAAGGGCCATAGATATTTAGAAGTAACATAGAAGGAAGGCAAGTGTGGCTGACAGATACTAGGATGGATTGTACTATAACCACACTGGTAAGGTTAATGGGTAATATAGGCAGATTGGCTCTGGTGCTATACACAGCAAGAACATTACACAGGGTATGACCATCAGTTATTGAAGGTAGAAATAGCCTGCAAGTACAAATAGCAGAAATAGATGGGCTAGAGCCATAGACATATTCTGGCAAGGAGAGGAAGCTATAAGCAGCTCCAAATAGTTTTAACAACATTTGAGTAAACAACATAATGTTAAGCAGTTTGACAAATAGCAGGATATCAAAATGACTTAAGCACGTAAGAAAAGAGCAAACCATCAAGGCATTTTGGTGTCCCCTTGGCAAAAGCAAAAGTTAAGTTCCATGGGATGCAGTGAAACATCCTTGCTTTGAACAGCTATAAGAATTCACTGACTTCTGCATTTAAGTTTGGGATTGATTCACTATTCAGTCATTAAAACTGACATGTGATGTAAAGTGCTTAGTGTAAACGTGCTTAGGTTTAAATGTAAACTTCAGAAGCTACAGGCGACCCAGGCAGCAATGCCTAAATGACGTCAGCCTGCAATAAGCCTTTAACAAATAAATGATTATTTACTGCTATAAACTCTTCTGAAATAGAGATGTGCACGGGTGAAAAATTAGGTTTAGGCGAATGTTTCATAACAAATATTCAAAAACTATTTGTTGCCCATGCTATTTGGTATTCATTTAGTTTTAAACAAAAAGAATATTGAACATTCATTACCATTCCATTACCTTTGCTACAGGAGAAAAAGTTCACCGGAAGCGTTAAATACTTACTTTCATGTTTAACGTAGGGTCTGGGATCCGCCGCCCTAAGGGGTATATTTATTAATGTGTGAGTGGACATGATACGATGTAGCGTATCATGTCCTCTGCACATCGATAAATGCCGGCATACGCTGTCAGCCTTTATCATTGCACAAGCAGTTCTTGTTAACTGCTTGTGCAATGCTGCCCCCTGCAGATTCACAGCCAATCTGCTGCTAGCAGGGGGTGTCAATCAGCCCGATCATATTCGATTGGGTTAATTTCTGTCCTCTGCCTCAGAGCAGGCGGACAAGTTGCTTTAAAACTTTTGTTGAGGCTCGCCGGAAACAAGGGGCATCAAGCTCCATACTGAGACTGATAAATCGGCCCCTAAGCCTCTATTAGCATGCCCTGGGGCTCTGTGAAGAAGGATCGGGATTAGCGTGGCTCTACAGTACTGTGCATCCGTTTGGAGATATTTCATGAAAATGTGACGAATTTCCGTGTTTCGTTAACGAATTTGCATTTGTAAAAACACAAGCACACATCTTTTCTTAAATATGCCTTACTCATTTGTAGAATAATTAATCAAAAAGAATGAATACAAGCAAGATGTGTGCGTCTCTTTCATTGCCAACTACATCTGCTATCTGTCCCATTACTGTTGGCAGTTAAAATGCTGCAAATAACACATTGGTTTGCCAAAATCCTGTTCTACACAGAGAAACACAGGTTACTCTTCATTTGTTGTGTATATGATTAGTGATATTTTCTTGATTTCTTCCTTTTTCATTTGGGCACATGTAAAAGTTAGAAACATTAAACATTCCGTAATTTAAATACAGAGAAATTAACCAGCAAATTGAATTAATCTACCATCCCTGTAGGTTGTTAGATCTCCTATCCTATCTGGAGCACCATTTTTAAAGAACATGTATTAGTTTGTGAAAGCCTATAGGTTCAAAAATGCTTGAAATTGTGTTAGCGTTCATTAGTTATTAAAGAGACACTGAACCCAATTTTTTTCTTTCATGATTCAGATAGAGCATGCAATTGTATGCAACTTTCTAATTTACTGCTATTATCATTTTTCCTTCATTCTTCATTTGTTTGGTATCTTTATTTGAAAAAGCAGGAATGTAAGCTAACAAGCCGGCCCATCTTTGGCTCAGCACCTGGGTAGCACTTGATGATCGGTGGCTTAATGTAGTCGCCAATCAGCAAGCACTATTCATGGTGCTGAGTCAAAAAAGCTTCTATGCTTACATTTCTGCTTTTTCAAATAAAGATAGCAAGAGAACAAAGAAAAATTGATAAAACGAGTAAAAGACAAAGTTGCTTAAAATTATATGCTCTATCTGAATCACAAAAGAAAAAGATTTGGGTTCAGTATCCCTTTGATAATGTTTGAGCACCATTTTCAGATGATTAATCATTTGCTATCGGAATATTTTATATATATCGGAGAAAATATTTCTTTACCCATCTTGATAAGATATTGAAACATAAAGAATTTCTTCTACAAGATGTAATATTTTCTGGGTAAATACAAAGACTAAAGTGTCATATAAATTGATATATATATAATATGACACTACAAATTATAAAATTTAATTTGCATTCTTGCAAAAATAATGGGCATAAGTGGACTTGTTAGTATATGTGTAGATAAAAAGTAACTCTCTACTCTTTAAAGTATAAATCATGATGAGCATTGATTTCTTAAGACATCTAATAAATGCCATCACCTACTATGAACTTCTTTATAGATTTTACTAATTGTTCTAATTTCATGGTAAATGAGTGTTTAAATTAAAATTGATTAGGTTTTCAGTTAAAAAACATGATCATGCATCTCATAAACCACAAAATAATTGGTTTATATAAAATGCTAAGCAAAATGTATGATATTATTATGCTACGGTTGTCTACATTATTTACTAGCAGTAAATACTACTTTTTAATTTACAATTTAATATCCATAACACCAATGAAAAACAGATGCTAAAATCTATTGTTGAAGGTCAGGTAGATACAAAATAATAAAAACACATTTTATGTAGCATTATTTACTTCAGAGATATCAAACTAGCGGCCTAAGGACTGCATTTTGCCCTCATCACTAGGTTTTGCACCTCCCCTCTTGGAAAAAGCAGAACTAAGAATGCGTTTCATCGTTTTTGTGACCCTAAAGAAAAGTTTGTATACAAATGTGTGCTTTGGCGTAACCACAGCTAAAGAGAGCCAGCAGATAGAGAATACGCTGCAACCTAACCTAAATCTGTTCTATGCCACTGGACATTTGTAGAAAATATATTATTATTTGTGTGTTTAATAGCCATACATTTAAATGCTACTCTTAAGCCTCATACATTATCAATAGTCAAAATATGGTGTAAGAAATATACTCCAACTACAGACACAGCTTTACCAGACTACCTCCTTATGTGTGACTAACAATACAACATAAATATAAAAAGCAATAAACTAAACGCTCACAAGAACAGTCTGAATAGTAAATATTAAACCTAATAAATTATACAAAATTAATTATAGACAAATTAAACGACATAAGGTTATAAAAAATTAATGATAGACAAATTTAAAGAAATAAGTATGGAAAAACAAATGAAGATACCGGTATCTAAAAAAAATATATAAAAATTATATATATATATATATATATATATATATATATATATATATATATATATATATATATATATATATATACAGGGAGTGCAGAATTATTAGACAAGTTGTATTTTTGAGGATTAATTTTATTATTGAACAACAACCATGTTCTCAATGAACCCAAAAAACTCATTAATATCAAAGCTGAATATTTTTTGAAGTAGTTTTTAGTTTGTTTTTAGTTTTAGCTATTTTAGGGGGATATCTGTGTGTGCAGGTGACTATTACTGTGCATAATTATTAGGCAACTTAACAAAAATCAAATATGTACCCATTTCAATTATTTATTTTTACCAGTGAAACCAATATAACATCTCAACATTCACAAATATACATTTCTGATGTATATATATATATATATATATATATATATATATATATATATATATATAATTTTTATATATTTTTTTTAGATACCGGTATCTTCATTTGTTTTTCCATACTTATTTCTTTAAATTTGTCTATCATTAATTTTTTATAACCTTATGTCGTTTAATTTGTCTATAATTAATTTTGTATAATTTATTAGGTTTAATATTTACTATTCAGACTGTTCTTGTGAGCGTTTAGTATATTGCTTTTTATATTTATTTTGTATTGTTAGTCACACATAAGGAGGTAGTCTGGTAAAGCTGTGTCTGTAGTTGGAGTATATTTCTTACACCATATTTTGACTATTGATAATGTATGAGGCTTAAGTGTAGCATTTAAATGTATGTCTATTAAACACACAAATAATAATATATTTTCTACAAATGTCCAGTGGCATAGAACAGATTTAGGTTAGGTTGCAGCGTATTCTCTATCTGCTGGCTCTCTTTAGCTGTGGTTACGCCAAAGCACACATTTGTATACAAACTTTTCTTTAGGGTCACAAAAACGATGAAACGCATTCTATTACTGTGCATAATTATTAGGCAACTTAACAAAAAACAAATATGTACCCATTTCAATTATTTATTTTTACCAGTGAAACCAATATAACATCTCAACATTCACAAATATACATTTCTGACATTCAAAAACAAAACAAAAACAAATCAGTGACAAATATAGCCACCTTTCTTTGCAAGGACACTCAAAAGCCTGCCATCCATGGATTCTGTCAGTGTTTTGATCTGTTCACCATCAACATTGCGTGCAGCAGCAACCACAGCCTCCCAGACACTGTTCAGAGAGGTGTACTGTTTTCCCTCCTTGTAAATCTAACATTTGATGATGAACCACAGGTTCTCAATGGGGTTCAGATCAGGTGAACAAGGAGGCCATGTCATTAGATTTTCTTCTTTTATACCCTTTCTTGCCAGCCACGCTGTGGAGTACTTGGACGCGTGTGATGAAGCATTGTCCTGCATGAAAATCATGTTTTTCTTGAAGGATGCAAACTTCTTCCTGTATCGCTGCTTGAAGAAGGTGTCTTCCAGAAACTGGCAGTAGGACTGGGAGTTGAGCTTGACTCCATCCTCAACCCGAAAAGGCCCCACAAGCTCATCTTTGATGATACCAGCCCAAACCAGTACTCCACCTCCACCTTGCTGGCGTCTGAGTCGGACTGGAGTTCTCTGCCCTTTACCAATCCAACCACGGGCCCATCCATCTGGCCCATCAAGACTCACTCTCATTTCATCAGTCCATAAAACCTTAGAAAAATCAGTCTTGAGATATTTTTTGGCCCAGTCTTGACGTTTCAGCTTGTGTGTCTTGTTCAGTGGTGGTCGTCTTTCAGCCTTTCTTACCTTGGCCATGTCTCTGAGTATTGCACACCTTGTGCTTTTGGGCACTCCAGTGATGTTGCAGCTCTGAAATATGGCCAAACTGGTGGCAAGTGGCATCTTGGCAACTGCACGCTTGACTTTTCTCAGTTCATGGGCAGTTATTTTGCGCCTTGGTTTTTCCACACGCTTCTTGCGACCCTGTTGACTATTTTGAATGAAACGCTTGATTGTTCGATGATCACGCTTCAGAGGCTTTGCAATTTTAAGAGTGCTGCATCCCTCTGCAAGATATCTCACTATTTTTTACTTTTCTGAGCCTGTCAAGTCCTTCTTTTGACCCATTTTGCCAAAGGAAAGGAAGTTGCCTAATAATTATGCACACCTGATATAGGGTGTTGATGTCATTAGACCACACCCCTTCTCATTACAGAGATGCACATCACCTAATATGCTTAATTGGTAGTAGGCTTTCGAGCCTATACAGCTTGGAGTAAGACAACATGCATAAAGAGGATGATGTGGTCAAAATACTAATTTGCCTAATAATTCTGCACTCCCTGTATATATATATATATATATATATATATATATGTGTGTATATATATATATATATATATATATATCTTATAATTAAACCAGTCCAACATAATAAAAAACAGTGCTCCGTATAAGTGTTAAAATTGTAGCAAATATGTCCTTAAAAGTTGTTAAGAAGAAGTTACATATTTATACAACTGCTCCAAAAATAACATTCCAGTCAAAATGTATAGTATGTATCCTAATTAAAGAGGTCTTTAATGACACTTGGCTTGTATAAGACAACACAAGCAGTTCAACACCATGCTAAACGCTAGGATGTGGAGTGGTGAGTCTGTCCACACAGCCAGTAGTGTCTCTGTAGTTTTGGGCACACCTGTGGTCACTTATTATTATTTATTTATAAAGCGCCAACAGATCCAAGGACCCAAGTCCTGGAAGACTGTGAAAGAAGTCAGTGCCAGTGGTGTGATCTACCCAGTCAGAGTGGCTTCACTGGCGGCCCACCTAGCCAGCATATACTCGTGTGTGTCTAGCGTGCCCTGTGTTAGGTGATGATATCTTTCAAGGTGTAGAAGCGTGGAGACCTGTTGTCTCCACTCCTCTAAAGTCGGAACTTTCTGGGATTTCCAGTAGCTAGGTACTAGCATTTTGGCGCTGTTCAACATGATCATCAACAGAGTCTTAGAGGTTTTGTTCTCCACTTTAGGTAGGGATAAGTATAGGAGCGATCTGGGATCATTGGATAGCGTATATCCTATCGTGTCTTTTATATGGGTAAGTATCCCTGTCCAGTATGAGTCAAGCTTGGGGCACCCCCACCAGATGTGAGTGAGCCCTCACCTCCACATTCCCTCCAGCACCTGCGTGAAGCTGTTTTGTATATGCACTGCAATCTGTTTGGTGTGAGATACCATCGGGATAAGAACTTGTAGTTGGACTCCTGCACCCTAGCTGATATTGATGAGTGTTTTGTATAGTTAAAGGCTTTCTGCCACTCCTGATAGGAGATATCAGTATGTAATTCCTTTTCCCACGCCTTAGTGTATGAGGGAAGTGCTTGTGTGTCATCAAGTAAAAGGCATTTATAAAGCCTTGATATCGCATGTCTGGTAGGGGATTTTTGTATGCACAAAGTCTCAAAGGGGGTCAATGGTCTTGTAAGTGGTTGTTTATGTTGGTGTGTAAAGAGGAAATGACTGAGTTGCGCGTGTGAGAACCATGTCATGGAGATGTGTGGTGTATCCTCCCTGATCCTGGCCAGGTCTTTCAGTTTATGACCCTCGACCAGCGCGAGCCACACTCTGTCTGTCATGTGGGCATGTTCATTTTTCCTCTTGTCTTTGAGGTCCCATGGAAGCGCGGGATTGTTATAGATGGGGATGAGTGTAGAGACTCTCGTGGATATGTTTTTGGAAGTGTTGATTATCTTGTCCCACGTGAGGAAAAAGTCGGAGAGTAAGGGGTAAGTCGTTGTGGCTTCTGACCTATGTTTTGTGTTTAACCATGCAATCGGACCCATATTATTTGTGTTAAGTATGTCACAGTCTAATTGGACCCATTCTTTGTGAGGGTCATTATGGCACCAATCCAGCAGCCTATGTAAAGTGATTGCCTTTTTATACACTGATATGTTAGGAACCCATAATTCACCTCTGTCCTTCGGGAAATGAATAGACCGCCTAGCCACTCTTGGCTTGATGCCCTTCCAGATGTATTGATCTATAAGGGTTTGGATTCTTTCTAAATATCCTGACGGTAATGGTATGGGTGTCGTTTGTAGAAGGTAAAGTAGTCTGGGCAGCACGTTCATTTTTACCACGTTTATTCTCCCCAGCCAGGAAATTGATTTATTTCTCCAGCTGGATAAGTCTTAAATGAGGTTGGTTTCTAGATTTTTATAATTAGCCTGGAATATCACTTGAGCGTCCGGGGAGAGATATATGCCCAAGTATTTCATTTTTGAGTGTTGCCTTTTCAAGGGGCAATTTAGGAGCATATTAGGTAGCTGTTCAGCATTATATGTAATATTTAGCAGTTCCGATTTACCAAGATTGAGGTGGAAGTTTGACACTCTACCATATTCTGTAAATGTCTCCAACACTTTAGGAAGTGAGGTGTCTACGTTCGTAAGGGTGAGCAGAATGTCATCTGCGTAAAGCGCAAGTTTGTGCTCATTTGTCCCAATCTTAATGCCCTTTATTTGGTCACCTGACCGGATCTTTTGTGCTAATGCCTCTATGGAGATGGCAAACAGAATGGGCGAAAGCAGGAAACCCTGCCTCGTCCCATTCTGTATATAAAAGTTATTAGAGAGCAAACCGTTCACTTTGACCTGCGCCGCTGGTTTACTATACAGGGAGAAAATTTGGGCTATGAGCTTATCGCTAAACTTCATTTTGGCCATAGTTGCCCTCAAAAACCCCCCAATGGACCCTGTCAAAAGGATTTTGTGTAGTTGAGCATATGATGTCAGCTGCAGCGTTTTTATGGTATTGTACCGCGTCTCTCTGCCGGGGACAAAGCCCACTTGATTAGGGTGTATCAGTGTCGGGAGTAGTTTATTTATTCTTTTGGCTATCATTTTTGCATATATCTTTAAATCCACATTTAACAAGTAAATGGGGCGAAAGTTTTCCGGTCTGTCCGGTTTCTTACCCTGTTTGGGGAGAACAGTTATGTATGCTTTCAGCATTTGTTCTGTGAAGCCTCCACCCTCTAAGAGAGAGTTGAAGACAGAGGTAAGAGGCTGCAGCAAGTGGTGCATGTATAACTTGTAAAACTTAACACTAAGGCCGTCAGGACCAGGGCTCTTCCCGTTAGGCATACTTTTGATAGCTGCTTTGGTTTCCGCTATCGTGACTGGTGCCTCTAGTGATTCAGAGTCACCTGTTGAGAGCGTAGGGAGTCGTAATTCACTCAGGAATTTATCTATATCATGTTGTGTGCAGTCATTGTCTAAGTTATATAAGTTTGCGTAGTAGTGTCTGAATGTTTCAGCTATTTGTTTACTATCTCTATGTGTGTGCCCCTCCTTATCTCAAATTGAGTGTATGTGTGAATTCAGTTGTTTGCGCTTAAGAGCCCTCGCTAAGGACGCCCCTGCTTTGTCACTAATATCATAGTACTTTTGTTTCAGCATAGCTGTCTTACGTTGATACATTTTTGTTAAGAAATTCTTAAGGTCAGATCTAGCCTGTGTGAGGAGTCCTAGAGTCGATATAGAAGAGGGATTCTTTTTGTGTTCTGACTCCCAGTATTTGATTTGGGCTAAGGTGGAGTTTAAGAATTGTCTGTTATCCCTAATTTCCCTGGATTTATGTTTGATAAGGTCTCCTCTGACAACACATTTATGCGCTTCCCAGAGGGTGGTAGGGGTGATGCTGTCCTCTGTGTTTTCTCGAAAGTAATGGCCCAAAGTAGTATCTATGTCCAGTTTGACTAAGGGGTTATTCAAGAGAAAATCATCTAGTCTCCAAATGAAAGGTAGTATAGGAGTGGTGGGCCAAGCTATCTTGCACATAACTGGGGCGTGGTCCGACCACGTTGTTGGTAGTATGTTAGAGCTATCTATCAGGGCTAGCCCTATCTGGTCGCTCAGTAGGTAGTCGATTCTGGAATAAGTGCAGTGCGGATTTGAATAAAAAGTGTAATCACGTAAGGATGGGTTAGTAGATCTCAGTATATCATGCAGTTTTAGTTGATGTATGTGTGTTGTTACAGCCTTAATTGTCCGTTTCGGTACATTAGTCCTACCTGTAGTTGTGTCCATTTCAGGGTCTAAGGGAAGATTAAAGTCTCCACCCACAATCAGGATGCCTATTGTGTGTTCGAGTAGTAGTTGAGTTATTTGTTTAAAAAGTATGTGTTGACCCGAGTTTGGGAAGTATATGTTCACTAACGTCACTGGGCGGTCAAACAGGAGACCCGAGACAATTATGTACCTGCCATTTATATCTTTTTCCACATGTTGGGGTTGAAATTTAATTGAATTGCGCAGCCAGATACCTACTCCTCCCTTCTTGTTCCGGCCCAAGGCCGTAAAGGCTGTCCTATATTGGTTGGTAACGTGTTTTGGTTCCCTCCCTCTCTGAAAATGTGTCTCCTTCATAAAAATTATGTCCCCCGCTGCCTGGTGTAGTTGTCTGAAGGCTATTGAGCGCTTCTCAGGGCTATTCAGCCCCTTGGCATTAATTGATATCAGTGTGATAGGTCGAGCTTTGTGTTCGAGGGTGTCCGCCATTTGTGTTTGTGGGACTGACCAATGGGTCAGGTTCACTAAAGGACAGAGGGTGGTGCCCAGCTACTCATGTGTGGTCTGTCGTCTAAGCAGTGCCAAAAGGGGGACCCCCCCGGATCAAGCAGCAAATGTAAACAAGTGTGCTATATCAAATGTGTACAGAATTTGCAAACAGTGCAGTGAAAACCTGTAAAGAAAATTAGAACTCGTATTGTAACAATACTTAATGAAGACTGTCAGTTAACTTCCCTATGACATTATCAAATCCACCATAGGAGAACCAACAATAAGTACAGTAACAGAGTGGGAAATATCCCACATCTCTAACCCCTAGTGAAATTGTTAACATAACCATACATTAAGATAAAACATACAACCTGTAGCCTCTTATTTGTAACAAAGATATTAGTCCCAGGAGAAAGGAATTTGTAGCTTTTCAGTCACCAGAGTTAGAGTCCATGCTGTGCGCAGCAGGCAGCTGAGCATTAGTAGGTTCCCCTCGGTTTTCCTCACAAGGGGTCCGGATTCTTGATAAGGGAATGCTTGAATCCAGAGGGTTGTCTGGATGAGGATCAAGGTGCTTGATAGAGATCCGCATAGCCTCGCAGAATCTTGGAAGATCATCTTTATTTTTGAAAACAGCAGTTGTGTCTCCTATAGTGGCGATGATGCTCACCGGGAATCCCCATCTGTATGGGATATTTTGCTCTTGTAGAGTTGATGTAATATAAGACAGCTCCCTTCTCTTCTGCAAGGTGGTGGGGCTCAGGTCAGCAAAAATTTGGATTCTATTTCCAGCATGTGTGAAATCTTTCTTCTGCCTTGCAAGCTTTAGGATCTCCTCCTTATCCTTGAAGTGTAAGATTTTAAGTATAACATACCTTGGGGGAGCTTTTGGAGGAGGCTCCGCACATAAAGCCCTGTGTGCTCTTTCAATTTGAATCTCTGCTGCACTGTCATCACCCTTAAGGGTTCAGAAAATACTCTGTAGGCATCCCTCCAGGGTGCCAGGTTGGATGCTTTCGGGTATGCCCCGTATTCGCAAGTTATTTCTCCTTCCTCGATTGTCCAAGTCCTCCACCTTTTCAAGGAGGTGATGAATGGTCTCATCTTGCTCGTATGCTATTCGGGAGATATGTTGTATGTCATTGAAAGTGGCATCATGGCTTTCCTCTAGTGTTGTGACTCTCTGTGTCACTCTTGAAATATCCCTTTTCAGCTCGCCATACCAGCTCTTAACTTCTGATACTATCTCCTTTACATCCTCTTTCGTGCAGAGTGATTTTAGGTCCTCCTTTGTGAGGTATGATGTGGGCTGGGTTGGTGGCATGGCAATCTGGTTAGGGTCTCTTTGGGAGCTGTTGCTTAGCGTTTCAGCTTGGGGTGAAAGACTGGCTTCAGGCTGTCTAAGGTAGCGCTGTAACATCTTTGAGCTTGATAACCCGTCAGGTTTAAGTGATTTGCGGGATGGCATTTTGGTTACTAACTACGAATATCTCCAGAGCTCTAATGCCCAGCTCCTCTGTCCTCTAATCTGAAGAGCAGTGCAGTATGATAACTGTATTGCTTACTGACTGTGTACAAATCTTTTTATCTGTAATTTGCTGGAACAGATGCCCTTCACAATTGAGGTCTGGTTCATATGATTGCAATCAGCTATGCTCTGGGCCTGGGCTGCGATATCTGCTGTTATTATGAACCCTATATAGGCCTCTGTCTCTGTGGATCTTATGCTAGCTGTAGAACTGGTCTTTAGGGCTGTTAAAGATATACCGGGTGAAATACTGACCCCTCTTGTGGCCCCACCGGTAATCTGTTATAGGTGGCAACTGCTGTGTTTGTGGCGTTAGCAGTGAGGGGGAGCGGTCGCTTACCGGGTCAGTAGGTCTCTGCTTGATCCGTACACAGACACGCTGTGTGCACTGTCTGGCTGTGCGAGCTGTCCTGTCTCTAATCGGGGGATCCACTGTTTGCGGCTCCGCTAGCGATGCGGATGATTCTTGGGCCTCCGACTCACTCCTTCTCCCCAAAGTGAAAATGGAGCGGTTTCCCTTTCTGTGTAACTGCCTGCTCCGGTACTCGCTGTTATTTGTAGTGCAAGCTCTGTATCGGGAGAACCGTGCAGCTTGTCCTGTGCCTGGGGTCTTAAACCTTCCTCCTGGGTATGTTTAGGTAGATCGTGGGGCTAATTTTGTCTGGGTTAGAAGATGTTGGCTTAGGAGCTATTCCCTAACACGGCCATCTCTCAAAGCGGCCAAGCACCGCCCCCCGGGTTAGGTTTTTTTAATTTGTAATTTAATTTATTTAATTTATTTAATTGATAGTTATTTGAATTTTAGTATAATAGTAATGTTAGTAATATAGACAAATGGAATCCACAGCACCAATTAGGTAAAAGAAAATACCTTTATTTTCACATTACATGCGACGTTTCGGCCTTCACAGCCTTAATCATGCATACAAAAAACTTCAGCCTCTGTCCACAGTATATAGGCTGATCAATTAAAACATTAATTACAAACAGATTTGACAAAATGTTTCACACAGAGCAATTACTCCCTCTAGTGTTAGTCATATTTTACTACATCCTATAAAATTTAACTCTCAAGTTACCAAAAATACAATTACTAGAGGAGTTTCCACTGAATGTACAAGTGTCATTAAAAACAAGAAAATATATAGGAACAAGTCTTACTGCAATCTTATATTTCTATAGTAACACTACTAAAGTATATTACTGACACATTTTACCAATCTTACTGATAAACTTTACCTATGTGTTTAAGTGAACAAGTGACTTTACCTATGTGTTTAACTAAACCAAAACTAACTAAAAAAATTTTTTGAAGAAAATGTTTTTTGTTTTGAATTTTTACTTTGTTACATTTAGAGAAAGACAGAGAAATCTATTTCTCTATTTAACCCTTTAGGGTACATACAATCTAATTTATGGATCCAGTAAGTTTCTTTTTGTTTAAGGATCCTCTCCCTGTCACCCCCTCCTCTTAATGTGCCTACATGGTCAATAATCTGCCACCTAATTTGACTTATGTTGTGGCCTGCCTGGATAAAATGATTAGAAACAGGAGCTTCTTTATTACCACATCTCAAGTTGGACTTATGCTGATTAATTCTTTCCCTGCCTTTTCTAGTCGATTCTCCAATGTAAATAAGAGAACATGGGCATTTAATAAGATAGATTACGTACACTAGAGGGAGTAATTGCTCTGTGTGAAACATTTTGTCAAATCTGTTTGTAATTTATGTTTTAATTGATCAGCCTATATACTGTGGACAGAGGCTGAAGTTTTTTGTATGCATGATTAAGGCTGTGAAGGCCGAAACGTCGCATGTAATGTGAAAATAAAGGTATTTTCTTTTACCTAATTGGTGCTGTGGATTCCATTTGTCTATGTTGCTGTAAGGGTGGCAGTAACCCTTTCTCCACGGGCATCACACAGAACTAAAACCTGCTTTTAAGGAACCAACAGGTGCTGTACTCATTTACTACTTTTGTGGACTGTATTACTGCAGAGTACTGAGCATCTGAAATTCTGCCTAGAATGGCAGACAAAGTGAAAACAGATGGAACCAAAATCTTTATGTATAGTGAACAAGAAGCAATAAGGATTACCACTTTGGTGAGGGGCTCAAGGGAGTTCCTAAGTAATGCTGCAACGGATGAGCTCAGCAAAGAATATGAGAAAACAAGGAGGAGGATTACAGCCTGGGACTTACACGCTACAACGCTGGCTGAGTATCATAAAGTCAGACGTATCCCCAGAGGCCTGAGGATGAATACCAGGCCTACTCTATTGAGAAATAATGAAGAATATTGCAACAAGTTTGAGGCTATTTTAAACAAATGCTCATACGATCTGCTAATCCTGACAGTGGAATACTTGCTAAAAGAAATTGAAATACAAAGAGAGCAAGTACTGAAAACAACAAGTGAACTGAGCAAAATACTTACCGTTGATGAGCTGGATAAGATGATCAAAGAGGTAGATATGAAGATCAAAATCATGGAGACTGAGATTAAGGAAACCAAGCGATCCAAGTTCCTGAGGGATGAACAGGATTACCTCAGTGGGAGAGTGTATAGATGGAGAGGATCGTTTTCAGACAGAGGGAGCTTCATGAGAGGCCGACGTTTCCACGGTAATACTCGCAACAGAGGAGGATCTCGCGAGAACCAGGCGTATAGAGATGATGTCAGCGAGACTTCACAGGAATCCTCTGCAGGGAAGGCTTCACCAGCTTTTTTATCCAGCGACGAAGGCAGCATAGAGGCGGTAGAAAACACAAGCACCGCCATGGACACCCGGAGCACAAGGAGCAGGAGAGGCAGAGGAAACATGAGGAATCAACGGAGCCAAAGGAACAGACGGTTCTAAACATTTCCTCCATTGAGCTCACGGACAATGAGTACAAACTGCTCAACAAAGGACTGTCCTTTTGCCCTATTGGTAATGTAAATGTATTTGAAATTGAAAAAAATTTGCAATTATTTTACAGATCTTTAAGGTTGCAAATAATGTTTAATAAAGGAGATGTAGTAACACCTAGTGCACAAAATGCTTTAGATACCAGCAAATGTTTTAGGGCTAAGGAGATGGGTCTTAGAAACAAATCTACATTTGTGCCCAATTTTAGTAACAACAGTGTGGAAACATTTATCAAAATGGTAAACAATGATTGGTGTAACTTAAAAGAAAAAATCTCCAAACAAGGTGGTAAAAATAAGAGAAATGACAATCTGACTTTAGAGGAAAAACAGGCTTTTAAATCTTTAAAAGAAAAACAGAAAGATATTTTAGTGAGGGCAGCAGATAAGGGTGGTGCCACCATTGTTCTTGATAAACAATATTATGTAGAGGAAATACTGTCACAATTACAAGATAATACTACATATCATCCACTTGCAGGGGATCCAGTATTTAAAATACAAAAGGAAATTAAACACATACTTGCCAAGGCAGTTAAGAATGATATTATTGATACTAAATTATCTGATTATTTGTACAAAGAACATCCTAGGACACCCATATTCTATACTGTGCCAAAAGTGCATAAAAATGCTAAATGCCCCCCAGGGAGGCCCATAGTCTCCAGTGTAGATTCTATCTTCACTAACATAGCCATTTTCCTTGATAAAATTTTACAACATGAAGTAATTAAAATGTCGGCCTACATCAAAGATACTAGTGATTTCCTTGATAAATTATACAGTTTACATCTACCCAGTAAGAAATATATACTCTTCACACTTGATGTAAAAAGTCTTTATACTGCCATTAAGCATGAGACAGGTATAGGAGTTATTAGGAAACTTTTAAGTGGTACTGGTACATATAATTCTCCTCAAATAGAATTTATTTGTGATTTATTAACTCTTATCCTGTACTGGAACTATTTTTTATTTCGAGACAACTGGTATGTACAGGTCAGGGGGACTGCAATGGGATCCAACGTTGCCCCAGCATACGCCAACCTGTTCATGAACAGCTTTGAAGAGAATTTTGTATATACTAATAAGATGTTCTTGGAATATGGTGCAGCCTGGTGGCGTTTTATAGATGACGTGTTTGGCGTGTGGTGGGGTGACGTTGGATCCCTAGAATCCTTTGTATGTGACTTAAACTCCGCTATCCCAGGGATAGAATTTACCCTTATACATAGTGAGGTTTCAGTGGAATTCTTAGACACTAGGGTTTATAAAGATAATGGGACCCTTAAAACAGATCTTTTTAGAAAATCCACTGATAGGAATACTATGCTTGCCTATGATAGTTTCCATCCAACTAGGTTAAAAGACTCACTCCCTAGGAGTCAACTCCTTAGGGTCTGTAGAATAGTGAAGGATGAAGAAATATTATCTACCAGAATGATGGAAATGGGCAACAGATTTGTTAGCAGAGGTTATCCTGAAAACCTCATTAAGGAAGAGATCTCAAGGCTTCAGAGAGAGAAGAAAATGTACAGGGATAATAATGCCCCTAAAGATAATAATAAAAATGGTAAAAATAAAAGTAGGAGGATGGTATTTACTTCACAATATAATTCATACAGTACTGAAGTTACTAAAATCATAAGAAAGCATTGGAATATTATTAAAAATTGTAATAGAGATATGGAGATATTCCAAAATAATCCCATTATGGCCTTTAAGAGGGTTAGAAATTTGAGAGACACACTGATTAAAAATGATTTGGGACCCTCCAAAAGTCTTAAACAAAGCCATATGGGTCAGAAATCTTATGGTTCTTATCCCTGTCTAGGGTGCTCTAATTGCCATGCAATGATAAAAGGGAAAGAATTTTCCCATCCAAGAACAGGGCATAAATATAAAATTAATGGTTATTATACATGTGAGACATCCTACGTAATCTATCTTATTAAATGCCCATGTTCTCTTATTTACATTGGAGAATCGACTAGAAAAGGCAGGGAAAGAATTAATCAGCATAAGTCCAACTTGAGATGTGGTAATAAAGAAGCTCCTGTTTCTAATCATTTTATCCAGGCAGGCCACAACATAAGTCAAATTAGGTGGCAGATTATTGACCATGTAGGCACATTAAGAGGAGGGGGTGACAGGGAGAGGATCCTTAAACAAAAAGAAACTTACTGGATCCATAAATTAGATTGTATGTACCCTAAAGGGTTAAATAGAGAAATAGATTTCTCTGTCTTTCTCTAAATGTAACAAAGTAAAAATTCAAAACAAAAAACATTTTCTTCAAAAAATTTTTTTAGTTAGTTTTGGTTTAGTTAAACACATAGGTAAAGTCACTTGTTCACTTAAACACATAGGTAAAGTTTATCAGTAAGATTGGTAAAATGTGTCAGTAATATACTTTAGTAGTGTTACTATAGAAATATAAGATTGCAGTAAGACTTGTTCCTATATATTTTCTTGTTTTTAATGACACTTGTACATTCAGTGGAAACTCCTCTAGTAATTGTATTTTTGGTAACTTGAGAGTTAAATTTTATAGGATGTAGTAAAATATGACTAACACTAGAGGGAGTAATTGCTCTGTGTGAAACATTTTGTCAAATCTGTTTGTAATTAATGTTTTAATTGATCAGCCTATATACTGTGGACAGAGGCTGAAGTTTTTTGTATGCATGATTAAGGCTGTGAAGGCCGAAACGTCGCATGTAATGTGAAAATAAAGGTATTTTCTTTTACCTAATTGGTGCTGTGGATTCCATTTGTCTATGTTGCTGTAAGGGTGGCAGTAACCCTTTCTCCACGGGCATCACACAGAACTAAAACCTGCTTTTAAGGAACCAACAGGTGCTGTACTCATTTACTACTTTTTTTTTGAGTAATGTTAGTAATGTTAGTTTATATTATAGTTTAAACTTAGTTTTTTTTAATTTCCCAGGTACGTTTTTATTTATTTTAAGATAGGGATCTTGTAATTTTAATTTAAAGTTAGGGGGTTGTTAGGTTTAGGGGTTAATCGTTTAATTTAGTTTTTTTGTGATGTGGGGGGCTAGCGGTTTAGGGGTTAATAGGTTTATTTAGTGGCAGTGATGTGGGAGGCCAGAGGTTTAGGGGTTAATAACTTTATTTAGTGGTGCCGATGTCGGGGAGTGGCGGAATAGGGGTTAATATCTTTATTATAGTGTGGGTGATGTTGGTGTGCAGGGGAATAGGGGTTTATAACTTTATTATAGTGGCAGCGATATCGGGAGTGGCAGATTAGGGGTTAAAAGATGTATTTCGATGGCGGCTATGTTGGGAGTGGCAGATTAGGGGTTAATAACATTTTCTAGGTGTCAGCGATGTCGGGGGCATCAGATTAGGGGTGTTTAGACGGGGTTTATGTTAGGGTGTTAGGTTTAGATGTAACTTTTTTTTCCCCATAGACATCAATAGGGTTGCGTTATGGAACTTTTCATTCTGCGATCGCAGGTGTTAGATTATTTTCTAACACTTTCTCCCAAATGATGTCTATCGGGAAAGCCTGCACGAGCACGTCAAAGCAGAGCTTGGATTTTGTGCGGTATGGAGCTCATCGCCACCATATCGCACACACAAGGCGGCGTTTTCAAAACTCGTAATGACAGCGCTATGGATGGGGAAATAACGCAACTTTTGTTGCGTTCGTTTTGCACCTTCTATAGCGCAAAACTTGTAATCTAGGTGATTGTGTTTTAATAGGTGGGTTTGCATATTTGAAATTGATGGCACGGCTGAAGAAAAGGCATATACATCTGACATATACTTTAGGAAGCATGAAACAAGACACATTAGAGACATTCATTTCAACAAAAGAATAATAAACTGAACAAAATTTTGAATAACATCAACAATGAGTGTACATTTTTCATCATACACCATTTTGGAGGAATGGATTGTTGTCGTCTTTCACTCTCAGTTTGTGGAAAGATATATAGAAATAGTTTGAATTTAGAATATGAGGGACCTAACGTGGCCTGTAAGGGGATGTTTTATTTATATCTATACCTTGGGTCGGGTATGTTCAAATGCTAAGGGATGTAGGGGGAGATTTGTCTACCCATTATACCTTTGAGTAGCATGATTTAAATGTGGTTGCACTGAGAATATATGGAAATGTCTATAGTAGGAGTCACCTATGGCTAGCCAAGGTGTGGAAGGCTAGTTTTGTCTGAGTTCAGTTTAACCATTAATTTATGTGTCTTACCGTTAATCCTGGGTTAAAATACATTCATTGGAGGGATTGAAGAAAGTTCCAGAAGTGTCCCATAGGATCTTTTGTACGTCCTAATAATGTGCTGGTTTGCATATTTAGTAGTAGCTGGTGTCTATGGTTAGGTTTCTGTTGGAGGAGGGGGTCCCATCTATCGCTTCTTTGGTTGAAGTTTGCTCCATTGCGGGCGTTGTTCTTTGGAGCTGTCTTGGTCCACATTTAGTTGAGGAGGTGATGTGTCTATTATATTGTCAGGGGTGGTACTAGTGGAATATTTATAATTTTTGTCAAATTGTCCAAGTCTTTGAAACTTTTGTATGTGAAGTGGGATCCATTGTGTGTAACTTTCAGACTGAAAGGAAACCCCCAGCGGTATCTGATGTTTTGTTCCTATAAAGTCAACAATGAATCGGATCTCTTTCTGCCTTTGAACAGTTTGGGGACTGGGGTCTTGGTAAATTTGTATGTTATGGCCATGGAACGAGATAGACTGTCTTGATTTCACAGTTTGCCATATTTCTTCTTTAATTGTATATTTCAAGAATCTTAGGATAACATCTCTCGGGGGGCTTAGAGAGTGGCCGCAGCGCTCTGTGTATCCTCTCAATATCCTCATTGCTAAGAGGTGGTGTTCATGGGGATAATGATATGAAGAGATCTTTTACGTATGTTTTAAGTTGGTCTTGAGTTATCTCCTCAGAGATGCCCCAGATTCTGAGATTGTTTCTCCTTCCCCGATTATCTTTTTTCTTCTTTCTTTTTTTAAAATTATTATTGTGGCTCCCTTTATGGTCTCATAGGGAGGTAGGGTGTAAGTACCTGATAGTTATATAAATGCTGTGGTGCTGTAGTATAATGAACTTATCAGTGTAGCCCTTTATGAAATGGATGGGTCCTAAGATAAGAATACTAAGTAAACTGGTTGTTTGTAAGTTTGAGGCTGTTTGTGTGACACCGTCCTCTTTTTGTGCTGCTCTTTTAGCTGTATAATAAGGAGGCAGTGTATGAGTCTTTAACAATTATGCCAATGCTGCAATGAAGCGGCACAGTGCCAGGACAGCATTTATTATACTATGGTGATTGTACCCTTCTGTAGCTGCTGAGCGCAAATGATATGGGGATGTGTGTATCGCAGTTTCTTTACTCACATCTCGCGTCCCACGTGGCCAGGCGCCTGTCACTCTGGTGTTGTTATACTATGCTGCTCCTTGATTAAGTACTATCGCCGGTTTTGCAGGCTCTGGATGGTCCCCACAGTATGTCCCTTGGGGGATCTGACTGTCTTTCCGTTATGTTTGGGGAGCGATCCGTGGCTCCTGTTCTGCTGCGTGGGGATTGTGTACTGTGCAGGGCAAAGATGGCACTGCTGTTCCCTGTTGATCCCTGAGCAAGTGCGCCCATCTGTTTCTTTGTCTTGGTTCCTCCTGCTGCTGGTCTGTTAGTGTGCGGGTAGGTGTTAAGACCCTTAGCGGTAGAATTGAGGACTCCATTTGCCTTTAGTATAAACTGAGAGTGTCGACAACGTCGGAGCTCTAGCAAAGTGCCGCTATGTTCCAGCACGGCATGGCTCTGCCCCATGATATATATGTTTTTATATCTGTACATCTCAAGTTCTCCTAAATCTTTATAGTTTGGGTTCCATAGTTTAATTTAATCTCATTAATTTTACTACTAAGCTTTACATAAACCTCACTGAAATAAACTTACTATTTTTTTTCACCTCCAAGTCTCTATTAATCATTACTTTTCTTTGATTTCTAAACTTACTAGTTGCTAGGAAATATTTAAAATTCCTAGCCTTTTTAAAAAATAACATCTGGCCTTTATCTTATCCCCCAATGTCTCTTTCTGATTTTAATAAATAGGACATCTAAAATGTCCTAATTATTTAGTTTATTATTACCTCTCTTACTCTTCCCTTTCAAGAGTGATTTTCTATCAATGTTGTTTACCATATCTCTTATTCCATTGACTTTTTCCATATCGTAACTTTTATCTTCAAATTGTTTAGCTAAAATTCCAGACTATCTTTCATATGTTTCTATATCTGAACAGTTTTTTCTAATCCTTAGAATTTTACTTTTCGGTATGTTGGATTTCCATCTTTCTAAATGACAGCTATTATTATGGATATAGTTGTTTTTAAATTTTAAAAATAAGTTCTAGTTATGATATTATTATTTACAAATTGGATTTTACTATCTAAAAAATGTATTTACTCACAACCATATTTATAAGTGAAAGGCAATCCTAAACTATTCAAATTCATATCTTCCATATAAAGTTGAAAAACGCTCATTATCACTTCTCCAGATAATGAACACATCATTAATGAAGTGCTTGTAGATCACAAGGTTCACTCCCCAGGCACTATCATTAACCCCTTAGTGACCAGACCATTTTTCAATTTTCTTACCGTTAAGGACCAGGGCTATTTTTACATTTCTGCGGTGTTTGTGTTTAGCTATAATTTTCCTCTTACTCATTTACTGTACCCACACATATTATATACCATTTTCTCGCCATTAAATGGACTTTCATGATTTTCATCATATCTTATAATTTACTATAAAAAAGATTATAAAATATGATGAAAAATTTAAAAATATTTTTTTTCTAACTTTGACCCCCAAAATCTGTTACACTGTTACAACTACCAAAAACACCCATGCTAAATAGTTTCTAAATTTTGTCCTGAGTTTAGAAATACCCAATGTTTGCATGTTCTTTGCTTTTTTTGCAAGTTATAGGGCAATAAGTACAAGTAGCACTTTGCTATTTCCAAACCATTTTTATTAGCGATAGTTACATTGTAACACTGATATCTGTCAGGAATCGCTGAATAACCCTTCACATATATATATATATATATATATATATATATATATATATATATATATATATATATATATATATATATATATATATATTTTAGTAGACAACCCAAAGTATTGATCTAGGCCCATTTTGGTATATTTCATTCCACCATTTCAACGCCAAATGCGATCAAATAAAAAAAAAATCTTTAATTTTTTCACAAACTTTTTCACAAACTTTAGGTGTCTCGCTGAAATTATTTACAAACAGCTTGTGCAATTATGGCACAAATGGTTTTAAATGCTTCTCTGGTTTCCCTTTTGTTCAGAAATAGTATAAACAATCCAGGAATGGGAACAGCACTTGTTAAACCTAGTGCCCGGAGGAGACTTACCAAGTCTCAAATCATATTTAAAGCAACAAGTCTTCCAGCACTTCCAATAATAAAAGACCTTTATTAATATTACAACATGGGTCAACAAATATCTGCAACGTTTCGGGCATAGTTCAGCCCTTTCTCATGCATACCAGATCTTAACATTACCTGCCTTTAAATAGCTTTATGTACACCTGTGTTACACAGAAATTCTATGCTTTAGCTCCACCTAGTGGTTGCTTATATTACTCCAAAAAGTGCATTTATGATGTAGTAATATAAGTAACCACTAGGTGGAGCTAAAGCATAGAATTTCTGTCCGACACAGGTGTGCATAAACCTATTTAAAGGCAGGTAAGATCTGTTATGCATGAGGAAGGGCTGAGCTAGACCCGAAACGTTGCAGATATTTGTTGACCCATGTTGTAATATTAATAAAGGTCTTTTATTATTGGAAATGCTGGAGGACTTGTTGCTTTACGTATGGTTCAGAAATAGTAGAGATTTATGACTTTGGCATTACTTTTTGGTAATTAAAAGGTGGCTAAATTCTGCTGCGCACCACGTTTGTATTATGCCCATGTAGCTTGTAGGGAGCTTGCAGGGTTAATTGATCTAGGCCCATTTTCGTATATTTTATGCCACCCTTTCCCCGCCAAATGCGATCAAATAAAAAAAATCGTTAACTTTTTCACTAACTTTAGGTTTCTCACTGAAATTATTTACAAACAGCTTGTGCAATTATGGCACAAATGGTTGTAAATGCTTCTCCGGGATTCCCTTTTTTCAGAAATAGCAGACCTATATGGTTTTGGCATTGCTTTTTGGTAATTAGAAGGCCATTAAATGCCGACGTGCACCACACTTGTATTATGCCCAGCAGTTAAGGGGTTAATTAGGTAGCTTGTAGGGTTAATTTGAGCTTTAGTGTAGAGATCAGCCTCCTATCTGACACATCCCACCCTCTGATCCCTCCCTGACCCCCCCTCAAACAGCTCTCTTCCCTCCCCCACCTCACAATTGTCACCACCATCTTCAGTACTGGCAGAAAGTCAGCCAGTATAAAAATAAAGTTGTTTTTAGTTTTTTTAAAGATTTTTTTTATATATATTTTATCTGAAGTGTAGGGTCCCCCATTACCCCACAACCCCCCTGATCCCCCCCCCCAAACAGCTCTCTCAGCCTCCCCCCTCAACCTATTGGCCGCCATCTTAGGTACTGGCAGAATTGCCATTTTCTGTAGTGTAGCTACCCCCCCTCAATACCCTACCCCCCTCCCTGATCCCATTCCAAACATTTTTCCCCCTCCCTCTCCCTCCTTGGACGTAACGTCAATGTCCGTGCACGCGCTTCCAAGCCCCGCCCCCTCGCACACTCCTGAACACTCAGGAACAGGATCCGGAACTTGCACCAGCGATGGGACGCCCACCCGCCCCCTGCTATGGCTCCCATCCACCAACGATCGGCACCATTGCTGGCCAATTAATAGAGGGCGACAGAGTGTCTCTCACTGCATTGAATGCTTAAAAAAGGTTATTGCTGGATGCCTCAATATCGAGGCATCACTGCAATAACCTGAAAGTGGCTGGAAGCGATCACGATGACTTCCAGCACTTGAAACACCTGAGGACATACAGGGTATGTCCTTGGTCATTAAGTGAAAGTTTTTGTAGGACGTACCCTGTACATCCTTGGCCCTTTAAGGGGTTAAAAATATATCTTCAAAATATCCCATAAAAAGATTAGGTTAGCTAGGAGTAAATCTTGTTCCCATCGCAGTACTCTAAATTTACAAATATTTTTTATTAACCCCTTAGTGACCAGAGCACTTTTCCATTTTCTGTCCGTTTGGGACCAAGGCTATTTTTACATTTCTGCGGTGATTGTGTTTAGCTGAAATTTTCCTCTTACTCATTTACTGTACCCACACATATTATATACCGTTTTTCTCGCCATTAAATGGAATTTCTAAAAATACCATTATTTTCATCATATCTTATCATTTACTATAAAAAAAATTATAAAATATGAGGAAAAATGGAAAAAAACACACTTTTTCTAACTTTGAACCCCAAAATCTGTTACATATCTACAACCACCAAAAAACACCCATGCTAAATAGTTTCTAAATTTTGTCCTGAGTTTAGAAATACCCAATGTTTACATCTTCTTTGATTTTTTTGTAAGTTATAGGGCAATAAATACAAGTAGCACTTTGCTATTTTCAAACCATTTTTTTTTTCAAAATTAGCGCTAGTTACATTGGGACACTGATATCTTTCAGGAATCCCAAAATATACCTTGACATGTATATATATATTTTTTAGAAGACATCCCAAAGTATTGATCTAGGCCCATTTTGGTATATTTCATGCCACCATTTCACCGCCAAATGCGATCAAATACAAAAAAATTCACAAATTTTTTCACAAACTTTCAGTTTCTCACTGAAATTATTTACAAACTGCTTGTGCAATTATGGCATAAATGGTTGTAAATTCTTCTCTGGGATCTCCTTTGTTCAGAAATAGCAGACATATATGGCTTTGGCATTGCTTTTGGTAATTAGAAGGCCGCTAAATGCCACTGCGCACCACACGTGTATTATGCCCAGCAGTGAAGGGGTTAATTAGGGAGCATGTAAGGAGCTTTTTGGGGTATTTTTAGCTTTAGTGTAGTGTAGTAGACAACCCCAAGTATTGATCTAGGCCCATTTTGGTATATTTCATGCCACCATTTCACCGCCAAATGCGATCAAATTAAAAAAAAGTTAAGTTTTTCACAATTTTAGGTTTCTCACTGAAATCATTTACAAACAGCTTGTGCAATTATGGCACAAATGGTTGTAAATGCTTCTCTGGGATCCCCTTTGTTTAGAAATAGCAGACATATATGACTTTGGCGTTGCTTTTTGGTAATTAGAATGCTGCTAAATGGCGCTGCACATCACACGTGTATTATGGCTAGCAGTGAAGGGGTTAATTAGGTAGCTTGTAGGGAGCTTGCAGGGTTAATTTTAGCTTTAGTGTAGAGATCAGCCTCCCACCTGAAACATCAGACCCCCTGATCCCTCCCAAACATCTCTCTTCCCTCCCCTACCCCACAAATGTCCCCGCCATCTTAAGTACTGGCAGAAACTCTGCCAGTACTAAAATAAAAGGAAAATTTGGGCTTTTTTGTGCATTTTTTTAGCATATTTACATATGCTTCTGTGTAGGATCCCCCTTAGCCCCCAACCTCACTGATCCCCCACCCAACAGCTCTCTAACCCTCCCCCTCTGACTTAATGTGCGCCATCTTGGGTACTGGCAGCTGTCTGCCAGTACCCATTTTAGTGAAAATATGTTTTTTTATAAAAAAAAAATGTCCCTTTTCTGTAGTGTAGCTTCCCCCCCCCCAATACCAACCCCCCACCCCTTCCAGATCGCTTAGATGCTTTTTAAAATAAAGGTTTATTTAATTTTTTATTACACTTTACTCCTAACTTTTTTCTGTAGTGTAGCGGTTCCCACCCGCTCCCGCCCCGTGCACGCGCCCGCCCGCCACCCCCCGTGCACGCGCGCGCGCCCGTGCGCGCCCCCGAAAGCTCCGCCCCCCGATCCCGCCCCCTCAACCTTACAGAGATCACCGATGGCCGCCCACCCGCCTCCCAAGTCGGCTCCCACCCACCAACGATACCGGCCATCGATGTCCGGTGCAGAGAGGGCCACAGAGTGGCTCTCTCTGCATCGGATGGCCAGAAAGTGTTATTGCAGGATGCCTCGATGTCGAGGCATCACTGCAATAACCGGAAAGCAGCTGGAAGCGAGAAGGATCGCTTCCAGCTGCTTTCCAGACTGAGGACGTGCAGGGTACGTCCTTGGTCGTTAACTGACATTTTTTAGAGGACGTACCCTGCACGTCGTCGATCGTTAAGGGGTTAAATAGAATTGCACATTGTTCCTCAGAAATCTCAGGATATTTATTTAAAGGGTCAGTTTACTTTAAAATTTATATAATCCCTTTATTACCCAATCCCCATAATCAACACTGTTAAATTAATATATTTTTTACCTCTGTGATTACCTTGTATCTAAGCTTCTGCAGACTGCTCCTTATCTCAGTGCTTTTTACAAACTTGCATTTCAGCCAATTATTGCTGACTCATGCATATTTCCACGGGAGTGAGCACAATGTTATCTAAATAAAATACACTGAGATAAGAGGCTGCCTTTAAGGGCTTAGAAGTCAGCTTATGAGCCTACTAGGTTTAGCATTCAGCAAAGAATACCAAAGAATACCAAGAGAACTGTGAGGACGTTAGGGTGTGTGGAACTCAGAATACAGGTACAGATACACAGAACAATAAAAGTCTTTGAAAATTTTTACTTATTGATAAGCGAAAGAGCAGTTGGTAGTTCAAATTGAAGATCACAGAAACCGCAAGTTTAAATGCAGAACACAAAAGTCCAATATAAAGTTCAGAATACTTAAGTAGATTGTAGTAGCACAGTCCAATGAACAATGGTGCTTGAATTGTGTAGTAAAGGGTTAGGCTACCAAAAAATACCTGGTAGGTTCAGCAGGTACAGCTGGTAAGATAAAAGCAGACAAAGGGTTCTCAGCAGGCACAGGATACCCAGCGAGTTCTGTTAGTGAGACTGTCACACTGTAACAAGTAGGTACAGTAGGCACAGCTGGTTTGAGGAAGGCTGTCACTGGTATAGTAGACACTGGATTCTTAGCAGACACAGGATACCTAGCGAGTACTGTTGGTGAGGCTGCCACGAGTTACCAGATAGGTACAGCAGGCACAGCTTTGAGAACAATGTGAGCATACACAAGTATCAGGCAAGCCTGCTTGGCTTTTTAGGAACCAGGTGAGCATACGCAGGTGCCAGGTAAGTGTGCTTCATTTCTGGAACAAAGTGAGCATACACAGGTATAAGGTAAGTATGCTTGGTATCTGGAAAAAGGTGAGCATATGCAGGTACAAAGTAAGTATACTGGATCTCTGGAACAAGGTGTGCATATGTAGGTACAAGGTAAGTATGTTTGGTCTCAGGAACAAGGTGAGCATACACAGGTATCAGGTAAGTATGCTTTGGTCTCTGGAACAAGGTAAGCATACACAGGTATCAGGAAAGTGTGCTTTGGCTTTCAGGAACCAGGAACAAGGTAGGGAAGGCAATAACTCAGCCCTGAGTGAAGGGCAGAGTGAGCTTTTATAGGAACTTCCACACCTGAGTAGTGATGTCACGAACATAAAAATTTGGGTTCGCGAATGGCGAACGCGAACTTCCGCAAAAGTTTGCGAACTGGCGAACCGGGCAAACCGCCAAAGACTTCAATAGGCAGGCGAATTTTAAAACCCACAGGGACTCTTTCTGGCCACAATAGTGATGGAAAAGTTGTTTCAAGGGGACTAACACCTGGACTGTGGCATGTCGGAGGGGGATCCATGGCAAAACTAACATGGAAAATTACATAGTTGATGCAGAGTCTGGTTTTAATCCATAAAGGGCATAAATCACCTAACATTCCTAAATTGTTTGGAATAACGTGCTTTAAAACATCAGGTATGATGTATCGATCAGGTAGTGTAAGGATTATGCCCGCTTCACAGTGCGCAGTGTAGGTGATATACCTGCCATGACCATGCTTTGCAGACCAGTGGTCAGATGGACCCTTGCCCCAACACTGTGTGCCAGACATGCCATTATAGCAGACTTATATGGCTTTGGCGTTGCTTTTTGGTAATTAGAAGGCTGCTAAATGCCACTGCGCACCACACGTGTTTTATGCCCAGAAGTGAAGGGGTTAATAAGGGAGCATGTAGGGAGCTTGTACACAAACTTTAGGTTTCTCACAGAAATTATTTACAAACAACTTATGCAATTATGGCATAAATGGTTGTAAATGCTTCTCTGGGATCCCCTTTGTTCAGAAATAGCAGACTTATATGGCTTTGGCATTGCTTTTTGGTAATTAGAAGGCTGCTAAATGCCACTGTGCACCACATGTGTTTTATGCCCAGCAGTGAAGGGGTTAATAAGGGAGCATGTAGGGAGCTTGTAGAGTTAATTTTAGCTTAAGTGTAGTGTAGTAGAGAACCCAAAGTATTGATCTAGGCCCATTTTGGTATATTTCATGCCACCATTTCACCGCCAAATGCGATCAAATTTAAAAAAAACTTAAATTTTTTCGCAATTTTAGGTTTCTCACTGAAATTATTTACAAACAGCTTGTGCAATTATGGCACAAATGGTTGTAAATGCTTCTCTGGGATCCCCTTTGTTCAGAAATAGCAGACATATATGACTTTGGCGTTGCTTTCTGGTAATTAGAAGGCCGCTAAATGCTGCTGCGCATCACACGTGTATTATGGCTAGCAGTGAAGGGGTTAATTAGGTAGTTTGTAGGGAGCTTGCAGGGTTAATTTTAGCTTTAGTGTAGAGATCAGCCTCCCACCTGACACATCAGATCCCCTGATCCCTCCCAAAAAGCTCCCTTCCCTCCCCCACCCCACAATTGTCCCCGCCATCTTAAGTACTGGCAGAAAGTCTGCCAGTACTAAAATAAAAGGTTTTTAATTATTATTTGTTTAGCATATTTACATATGCTGTGGTGTAGCATCCTCCCTTAGCCCCCAACCTCCCTGATCCCCCCAAAACAGCTCTCTAACCCTCTCCATCTGCCTTATTGGCGGCCATCTTGGGTACTAGCAGCTGTCTGCTATTATTTCACAGTCAAAAAAGTGTTTGTTTTTTTTAAATTGTACACTACTGTTACACCAGATATGAGTGTATATATATATATATATATATATATATATATATATATATATATATATATATATATATATATATATATATATATATATATATATATATATTATTTTTTTTTTTTTCCATTCTGGATACCAGCTCATAGTAACTAGGAATTTTTTCTCATTCCACCCTCTGTCCAATCATACAGAGTGGTGATAGAGAGAAATTCCTACAATATCCTTTTCAGTCTCCAAACAGACTGTTTGGACTCTTCAGCACTCTTTTTATATATTGTGTATTCTTTGTTAACTACATATGTTGTATACATCGCAAACCATTTGTGGACAGAAATATAAATAAAGGTCACGCAACGCTGATAACGGGACCCTGTGATCCAACAGGTGAGCACTTATTCCATCCATTCTACCAGTCACTCATTTGGGATATTTGTATATTTTTGTACCCTTTTCAACATATGCCTATGAGGAACGTCTTCTGCCAACACTATTAGAACAAACCCTTTTTACCACTACCCCATCTAGTCTCACTAAGGAGGAGTGAGACACCACTAATAGAAGCATTCTTTTGACTTTCCCATCAGGCAACCATCTTTTAAACTACTCTTCCTATTTTGGCGCAACTACCTAACCCCTTTTTTGTTTATATGTGTACATATGTACACATTTTGGGCAAGATTACAAGTGGATTGCTATCTTAACGTGCGCCCATAAAGGGACAAATTTGCCCGTTGACGGGCGCACGTTAAATAATCAGCCATTACAAGTGGCTGGTTAATGCTACAGCAAGCTTGCTGTTTCACTTTGCACTAAGTGCAATTAAATGTGCAATTAGAGTTTTTTTTCCCCAACACATGAGATCTCATATCTTTGAGCCCTCACAACTTTTGTGTGCAATATTTGATATAATAATTTGTATTAGTGTTATTATGAGTGTAACTATACTTTATAATGTATTTTTGATGTGTTTTGTGCACATTTTTTGTTTTGCAAAACAGTTAAAGGACCATAATACCCAAATGTTTAAACACTTGAAAGTGATGCAGCATAGCTGTAAAAAGCTGACTAGAAAATATCACCTGAACATCTCTATGTAAAAAAGAAAGATATTTTACCTCAAAAGTTCCTCAGTAGCCACCTCCCATTGTAAAGGATTTCTAAGCAGCATTTTAGTGTGTCTGTCCTGGGACATCTGAAGGGATGAGCATCGTGCACTCTCATCTTATTTCACCAATCAGGTAAAGGAAGTTTACAATGAAATCTCATGAGAGTCAAGTCAAATCTCATGAGAGTCAAGTCAAATCTCATGAGATCACAGTAAAAGTTCATGACCTCAGCACTGCTGATGCTGATTGGCTGCTGTTCATTTCTTCATTTTTTTTTAATTTTTTTACCTGCAGCTGGGAGCAGTTGAGTATAACTTTTTACACAGAACATACTCTGCTAAGCTGAGGAGATTGTGAGGTAAAATATCTTCCTTTTTTACTTAGAGATGCTCAGGTGATATTTTCCTATCAGCTTTTTACAGTTATACTGCATCAGTTTCAAGTGATTTAGCATATGAGTATTATGTCCCTTTAACCAAAGTTCTGAATTTGCTCTAATAATCCTAGCTTATCTCACGAATACGCTCAAGCAATAGCATTTACTTTAAACTCGTAATATGAGTGATAAGCCCGACGAGTGCAAACACTCTCAATAAAACGCTTATCGCTTGTGCACAATCGTTTGAGCTCCACTAGTAATCTGGCTGTGATGGATTGTATAAACTCATCCCTGTAGAAAGGGTTAATTTCTCTACAGGGAAATATAATATTCTGAAAGAAGCAACATGTTGTAAGGCTTGCCAGCTCACTGCTGAAAATATTACTATTAGTAACAGGCAGACTACAAGAAGCCAATTAGCAACAGCTGAGGACAGTTAGAGTGCTATATAAGGCAGCTCTTGCAAGCAAGGTTAGATTCATTTGGATCTCAGACAGGTAAGCAGCATGACACTGGGAGAGTTGTCTTGGGTAACCTGTATTTAAATGCCTAATGCTGTATAATAAGAAATTGTAGGATAATATAAGTTGTGTGTTTGTTTTTGATTTAAAGCATATGCCTCTGTATATTAACTGGCTAGTTTTTCTTAACTACAAAAGGGTGGTTGTTTAACCCTTGAACTTCTGACTAAAAGTAAAGACGTGTTTAAAAGTAAAAACTTCTTTTGCATTATTCTTTGTTTGTCTTTATTTTATTGTTTGTGCTTAACATTTCATGACAAGGCCCACACCGTTACACTGGCCCATAACGTTTAATAATTCCTAGATATAAGAATTAACGGTACAAAAACTGCAATATATATGGAAAAGGTTTTCACAATAGGGGAGTACTTATTTGCAGATATTGCGGCATATATAGCATATATAGCAGTTTTTCTGTAATAAACTTTTCTTTTGTATTGTTTTGATCTCCTTGTGTACAATATGGCTAATGATACTTCGTAAAATTGGAAAGCAGCTAGACAAATCCAAAAGTGGATCATAGCACTTTATGTGATCCAATCTTCAAATATGGAGGCCGATTTATCAAACTCCGTTTGGAGCTTGATGACCCTGTTAAAACACACACACTAAAGACCGCTGCTCCATAACTTGTTCGCCTGCTCTGAGGCCGCGGACAGAAATCAACCCGATCGAATATGATCGGGTTGATTGACACCGCCTGCATTGCACCAGCAGTTCACAAGAATGATTTATCGATGTGCAGCGGACATGATACGCTGCATCGTATCATGTCCGCTCGCACTTACATAATTAGGCCCCTTGGAATAAAGATTCTGCACATGTTGGCACTTGTGCTCCCTGTAAGTATTTTCCACTTTATTGCCTACAAATGTTATTTCTTGCTACATGATTGTGATTCCTGATTTCAGGACTTCATCTGAAAATTTGGAGTTGGGTACAACAGTGTTTTTCCACACAAGTCCTCAAGTACCCCTAACAGGCCACATTTTCATGATATAAGTAGAGAACAGGTAAAATAATCAGCTGATGGGTTAGGGCAGGTTAGTAACCATAGTTACTGATCAGATGATTATTTCACCTAAACTCTAGTTCAGAAATGATATGGCCTGTTAGGGGTCTGAGGACTGAAACTGAGAAAGACTGGGGTAGAAGTTGGTGTGTTTGTCTCCTGAAGTCCTGCATTGCCAATAAGAAGAACTGTATGAATTAACTACTCTGCCATAAATATGGTTTAGGAAGTTATTTATTTTACAAAAATACATTCTTTATTAAAAAAAATTGCCCTAACATTTGGCCACATAATTTAATGTTGCATGATTATATAATTCTAGCTTTGGAAATGTTACTTTGTTGTTCTTGGCTCACATATAAGGATTCATTACATATCCATGAAAGGGGCACAAAAAGTAAAGCACATTAATATCACTAACAAATGACTAAATTACTTAACTATCGTTGAGAACAGTCACCCACCTCCGATGTGTTAAACAGGAAAGAGAGATACAAGGAATGCTGTAAAAACATGGACTGTGCACATAGAGGGTCAGCTTACGAGTGGAGCGTAAAATATCACTTACTCGAGTTAGGTGTAACTTGCTTACACGAGAGCGCGCTTCCAAAGATTTCAATGGGAGCCTCGTTCTCATGCCGTCAGGCACGGCATGAGAAGCTAGCGCAGCAAAAGGGGTAAGTCGCGCAGGGATGGGCAGCAGATTTAAATATATACATATTTATTTATGTGTTTATATGTGCTATATACACATAAGACATACATATATTTGTATATAAGCATATATATATATGATATGATATGAATTTCTCGCTTTGCATTAATCAGGGTTTAAAATTAAATTACCATTGCAGTTTGTAAAAATAAAAACAAACCTATATAATGAAATGAAATATAAACATAAGGATATTTCCTCTTAAAGTGTTCACAGTTCACATGGGGTTAAGTATTTATTCCAGCTTAAACTTGCCAATTAAATTTTAACCAATTGGATTTTCCCAGCCACCTTAAACAGGTGAGCAGGGATTTTACCTGTAGCTATGATTACGCCGTGAGCGGCGAAACATGTCAGCAGCAGTCTTTCTACAAGTTTTGCTGGAGTTGTGAGACATGCCGTTTTTTGATCATGTATTCATGGATTATTTTTAAACTGAAATAAATCAAGTTTTGGATCTGCAAAAAGTCTCTGCAATCTGTTTCTTATTGCTGTATACCTTCAGGCAGCAGAGACTTTTGCAATTACACAGTTCCTGGAGTCCCTCATCGAGCAGTGATTGCAGACCGCCCTCTTCCAAGTAAGCAGAGTCGGATAGATGCATTGAACAGGATTGGATTGGTCTCCGGAATCACGTGGTTCGTGTCACTCCCCCTGCAACGTAGGACGCCGAAGATACCGCTTTCTCCATTGACGGAGGTTCCCTGCACTTATTGACAGGACGTTTATCAGACACCCTAACGATACAGCCGCATCTGCATTGAGGTCGCCTGGTATGGTGAGTGCGAGCTGAATGCTCGATATACATATTGCTTGAGCGAGGTACATGCCGCTTTTTGCAAAAATCTGCAGACTGTCGCTGGGCTCTTAGGGTTGCTTCTTATGGTTACACGGGCGTGCTGGAGTGACACAACCTCTAATCTCTGCACATGAGTTTAACCTATACATGAACTGTATTTTTGAATAATTTATTAAGGAGTACCTCATTCCTGTTCTATTAAGGACTCTTGTTTGGACATATATACATATATATTTTTTGTCAAAAGGACATTGATTATTTAGGTTGCTGAGTGTAATTGTGATTTACTTTCATTTTTATTATTTTATGGTGTTTGCCTGATAACACTGTCTTTCACAATTTACTTATCAGCTTACCTTAAGGGACTGACCAAAACTTATCATGGATATCTCACAATTTTACTCATTGATGCCTCTTTCAGCAAGGGACAGTTCAAATACTGAAATTACTAAGGTTTTTTCTACAGATAAGGCGAATTATTCGCTCCCTGGCCTTTTTGAGGAGATGGAGAAATTATTAATAAAAGAGTATAAATTGCAATGGGACATTTGGACAATGGAAACATATGCTAAAGCTAAAATTATCCCACGTGGTTTACGTATCAATAAGTTTCCCACTTTTGATGTTTCTGATGATGATTTTATTAACTCTTGGAATGATGCTCTTTCTGAATGTTCTATTCGTCTCATGATGTTGTTGAACTCCTATAAATTACATTTGCTAAACACTGTAAGAGAAGAAATCGGCCTCTTACAGGCTGAAATGAATAACAGATATTAATTTTTCAAGATTTGATGCCATACTAAAAACTGGGGTAGCAGAGATTAAACAGATTGTTCTTGAGACTAAGCACACAAAATTTGTAAGAGACCAATCTGATTATACAAACAACACTGTATATATCTGGAAGCGTTCAGACAGGGGTAATCAAAGACGAAATAGAAGTAGATCCAGGAATAGAAAACAGAATCAAAATTCTAATGCCAATAAAAATGGCAATAGACAACAAGGCTTCAAAAATAGTCAGAAAAAAGTCACATATTCAGACAGTGAGGTTGACTCAGGAGAGGATATTGTAGTCTCTGAAGGTGAAGAACCACATAAAGGTATTCTAAAGAAAACGACTACATCTATGCAAACACCAATATGTAATACTTTAGACACACCCGCAACACAGGTAGTTAGACCCAAAGATTCTAATCCTGGTTCTATTGCAGCAGGATCTAAGTATATTTATGTGACAGACACGTTGGGTGCACAGGCTCAGGGCCCTTACATTACAAATGAGGATAAAATGAACCTGGCTCAGGTTTTTTGTCTCCCTCCCCAGAAAACAGGGATAGGTTTAGAGACACAACAAAGTCAGGGAGGATACCAACTGAGAGGCAACAGAGGCAACAGAGGGAGAAGAGGACAGCAGAAATACAAATGACTGACAATGTTGTAAATTTATCTAGCTATGTATTAACTCCTGATCAATTATCTGTATTGAGGTTTGGTTTGAATTTTTCCCCTGCAAATAATTTTGATATTTTTAAAACACTTTTGGATGTTAATAAATTGATAAGAAATATCACCTTGAAGAAATTTTTCCAAGATAATTCCAATTTGTCAGACACAAACACAACCCCTCTTAGTGAAGAAATAATATCCACCTTTAGTAATGTAAGAGAAAAACAAACATTCAGAGAAGAATGTGACACTCTCACATTAGAACATTTACTAAGAGAGAGTTGCTCTGACACTAAAATCTATAACGTTAACTCCTGGGGTAAGTTTAAGAAGCCATCGGATTTTTATCCCATACACACCAGAGGCCAAGTTTTAGAGACTTTCTTCAAAAGGGTTGAACGTGATCTAACTGCTCTGAAAACAACAGGAAGCAAGATCACATCTAATTTAACCAAACAACAGAAATTGGCCTTAGAGGATCTTAGAAGCAGGGAGGATATTGTTGTGCGCTCAGCAGATAAGGGTGGCTCAATAGTGGTTCTTGATAGAACAGATTATGTTCAGGAAGCACTACGCCAATTACAGAACACTGAGCATTATACCCTCTTGCACAGTGATCCTACAATCAAGTACAAACGTGAACTTTTGGCAATTTTGGATGATGGTTTGGAGGATGGGCACTTTGACACAGATACCTTTGAGTTCTTGTGTGTTGATCATCCTATAGTGCCCATCTTCCACCATCTTCCTAAAATACATAAGTCTTTAACTGATGTTAAAGGACGCCCCATTGTCAGTGGGATCGGCTCTTTAACAGAGCATGTGTCCCAGTGGATGGATGGCATCCTTCAACCGTTTGTACTATCACTATATAGTCATCTTAGTGATACTAAACATGTGATCAAACTGTTGGAACCTATGGAGTGGAATTTTGATTTATACCAATGGGCAACCATTGATGTAGTTTCACTTTATTCCTCAATCCCTCACCAGAAAAGTTTGGAAGCAGTGGCATTTTTTCTTAAAAATTATTCAGATTTTAGTGAAAACTTCCAAGAGTACATTCTGAGAGTTCTGGGTTTCCTGCTCACCCATAACTATTTCAAATTTGAGGGGGAGTTCTATCTCCAGAGGTGTGGGACAGCTATGGGGGCTAAGTTTGCCCCCTCCTATGCCAACCTTTTTATGGGTTGGTGGGAGATGTCCCACATCTATGGAGATAGTAACTCCTACAGACATATGATCCATTTTTATGGACGTTACATTGATGACCTCCTCCTCATCTTGTTGACTCTCTGAATAATAACAATGTTGGTATTAAATTTACTTCTGAGTTAAGTAAGAATACCACTAATTTCCTGGATATCACATTGGAGGGTACTGAACAAGGTAGAATCATTAGTAGAATCTATCATAAGCCCACAGCGGGCAATGCATTGCTACATGCCCACAGCTGTCATCCCCAGCATGTTCCTTTTGCTGTTGCAAAGGGACAATTTGTAAGGGTCAAACGCAATTGCACTTTAGATCACACTTACCAGGAACAATCGTTTGAACTCAGCAATCGATTAAAGAAAAGAGGATATTCTAACCATGTTGTTCATAGAGCTCAACAAGAAGTTCAGAAGCTCAATAGGAACAGCTTAGTCGAGGGATACTTAAAAACATCTCCCAGCGCTGACACATCCTTCCAAGGTGTAACCTTTGTCACCGATTATAGTTCGCAATACACTGAAATATGTAAGATAATTAAGAAACATTTTGCGTTTCCCTCTGCGGATGACAAATTGGAGACATGTGTCAGAGCTGGTGTAAGATGCTCCTATAGAAGAGCTAAGACTTTGGCTAATGCATTATCACCTTCATCCTTGCCTGAATTGAACAGACCGACGAGTGCTTGGTTAACCCATAAGGGTCTGTTCAAATGCAGACAGAAATGTCGGGTATGTGAGTACATTTTGGCATCTAACATTTTTAAATCTGAAGTTACGGGTGAAACTTTTCCCATCACTAGTTGCCTGAAATGTACTTCAACCTATGTTGTATATGTACTCACCTGCATTTCCTGTCACCTACAGTATGTAGGTCTAACAACAAATGAAGTAAAGGTACGCATTCGCAACCATTTGTCCACCATTCAAGCAGGAGAAGCTAGTACACCTCTGGTGAAACACTTTTCACGATGCCACAATAAGGACATTAAAAGTCTTAGATGGCAGGCTATTGAAAGAGTATGTTGTCCACCTAGAGGGGGTGATCGTGATCGGTTACTACAAAAGAGGGAGATGTATTGGATCTTTAAACTTCAGACCCGAGTACCTTCGGGTCTGAACTCTGAATATGATCTAATTAATTTCTGGAAATAATCATGTGGTCATTCATCTCCCTCTTTTGTATTGGCCTGATGTAAGGAAAATTATAAATTACAAGAGTAATATCTACACTAAATATCAATATACAACAATACAGTAAGTCTACCATTTAGGAAGAGTCTATAATTCTAGCTTTTCCCACTCGAACCATTGCAATTTTAGAATAATTTTAGAATAACTAACATCTTAGATAAAACATTTATAAAATTTTCATAATACCTCCTCATTTGTCTTTGTAATTCAGATACCACTCATTTTCAACTTTTTGTATAAATCTGCATCCAGTTTGAATGGCTTTAAGTTATTCTTATAAGCCAAATTTGTGTGATATGCTTCACCGAAATTATGTGGTTACGAATTCCCATTGTGTAATAATGGGCATCATATACATACCTCATGTTAAGAGTGAACACTGGGTTGATAATCCCCACCCCCCTATTATTTCAGGTAATTTGGTGTATCCTATAATGCTTATATTTTTTTCAAATGGATAACTAGACCATTTGATATGAATTTCTCGCTTTGCATTAATCAGGGTTTAAAATTAAATTACCATTGCAGTTTGTAAAAATAAAAACAAACCTATATAATGAAATGAAATATAAACATAAGGATATTTCCTCTTAAAGTGTTCACAGTTCACATGGGGTTAAGTATTTATTCCAGCTTAAATTTGCCAATTAAATTTTAACCAATTGGATTTTCCCAGCCACCTTAAACAGGTGAGCAGGGATTTTACCTGTAGCTATGATTACGCCGTGAGCGGCGAAACATGTCAGCAGCAGTCTTTTCACAAGTTTTGCTGGAGTTGTGAGACATGCCGTTTTTTGATCATGTATTCATGGATTATTTTTAAACTGAAATAAATCAAGTTTTGGATCTGCAAAAAGTCTCTGCAATGTGTTTCTTATTGCTATATATATATATATATATATATATTTATAGAGAAGGCACAGTTCTCCATAGACCTCAATGTAAATGCACTTTTCAGTGCCTTTTTTTTTTATAACACCCCACACCCGCCGACTATAACCCCTAAAAACTGCTTTATGCAGTTACTTTTTTTTAAACAATACTCTTAAATTTGGGGCCAATTTGGACACTTTTGGAAAATTAACCAGAGATCTGATATTTTTTCTAATTTTTGGAGTGCTAATTTCTATCGCAAGCTAGCTGTAGCAATAACCAGCCACTTGTGATAACTGGTTATTTATCAAAAACGGGCGAATTTTTGCACATTGATAGAGTGAACAATGTCATGGTTCCTATAAAGCTTCTTTTGTTCTTGCAGTGCCCCACATGCAACATGGGTCAGTCCATACCTTCCACAACCTTGTACATTTCCCATTCATTAAAGCCTGTGTTCACATTATGCCATCTCTTAGCTGTACGGGGATTAAAATCGAACAGAACCTTAGTATACATGGACTGGGCCATTCCTCTGACAAGTTCCTTGAATAATGGAAAACAGCCAGTGGGCTTAACATGTATACAGGTCAACATCCCTGACTACAACCCTGTAAGCCTGAGACAATGATTAGTAGTACTGAGTAGATCATATGGAGAAAGACAATTTGTATTAGTTAATATTAGACATGTGCGTTTCTTTTCGTTCTGAATCGAAATTCGGACAAATTTGTCAAATACGAAACTTCGGATCGATTAGAATTTCCGAATTACCCTAGCAACGAAACTAAACTAATCTGATTGCATTTGTAACAAATAAATCTGAATTAGTTCGGATTTATTTGTTACATTCGAATGGCCATGGACTAATTACAATTACACTAGTATTGTACAGTATATTAGGTCATATCACCCTGCTAGCTCTGTGCAGGGCACATTATGTAGCTGGTACCTGTGAGGTTAATATTTAGGTGGGATGTGCTGTATATTACACTAGTATTATGTACTGAATATTAGGTTATATAACTCTGCTAGCTCTGTGCATATTGTGTAGCTGGTACCTGTGAGGTTGGTACTTATGTTGATTCAGATGGGTTAAACCTAATATACAGTACATAATATTAGTCTATAATACACAGCACATCCCACCTAACACATACCAAACTTCTGAATTTATTAATCGAATCCGAACCAAATACATCCAAATTTATTCGAATCCGAATGAATCCGAAACTAATACATTTAAATGTATTCGAATTGATCCGAAAACGAAATTCCAAAAAATCAGAATCGGTCCCAAACGAACCAAAACAAATTTTTCTGTTTCCACATTGCAAATATTCTGAAGCATAGTCCTTTTATGCACAATTGTTCTCTCCACAGCATTAACCTCTACAACATTGGGTTACCTTATCACAATAAACTTCTGCCTCTTAAACCACCACTGCAAGTTAAATCTAAATGCAACTTTCCCTAACTTCATTAACCTCTCATTTCACCAAACAGGATTGAGGTTTAAGGGGACAATGTCAGAAATGATTCCTCCCACTACATTTATTGGTTAATAAATTATAAGAAGGAAACAATCAGAAGAGTAGCAAGGCTCAATCATGGTTATATGTATGTATGTATTGGGTACTTGTAAAGCGTGGCTAATCACCCGTAAGGGTCTCAAGGCGCTGCTCATTTTATCGACCTCGGAAGGATGAAAGGCTGAGTGGACCTCGCCGGGGATCGAACCTGCAACCCTTGGGTTGCTACAGAGCTCAGCCACAGTGCCTTAGCATGAATATATATTCAGTACTAATTATTGACTCTTTAAAAAAATTGTTTAAAATGAGGAAGTTATTTCGTTGTTCTGTCTTGTAGAGTCTCTATTAAAGTTTTATAGGTAATTCATTTCGATGTACCTATGTTTATTTAAGATACATACAAACTTTCGGCTAGATTATGAGTTGTGCGTTAGGGTTAAAAAGCAGCGTTGAGAGGTCCCAACGCTGCTTTTTAGCGCCCGCTGGTATTACGAGTCTTGAAATGACAGGCTCACCGCTCACTTTTTTTGGCCAGACTTGGAAATACCGCAAATCCACTTACGTCAATTGCGTATCCTATATTTTCAATGGGACTTGCATAGCGCCGGTATTACGAGTCTAACCAAAAGTGAGCGGTAGACCCTCTCCGGTGCCGCATTTTAAAGTCAGTAGTTAAGAGTTTTACACTACAACGCCGTAGCATAAAACTCTTAACTAAAGTGCTAAAAAGTACACTAACACCCATAAACTACCTATTAACCCCTAAACCGAGGACCCCCACATCGCAAACACTAAAATAAAAAATTTAACCCCTAATCTGCCGAACCACATATCGCCGCCACTATAATAAATATATTAACCCCTAAACCGCCGCACTCCTGCATCGCAAACACTAGTTAAATATTATTAACCCCTAATCTGCCGGCCCTAACATCGCCGACACCTACCTACATTTATTAACCCCTAATCTGCCGACCCCAACGTCGCCCCCACTATATTAAATGTATTAACCCCTAAATCTAAGTCTAACCCTAACCCCCCCCCTAACTTAAATATAATTTAAATAAAATTACTATAATTAGCTAAATTATTCCTATTTAAAACTAAATACTTACCGATAAAATAAACCCTAAGCTAGCTACAATATAACTAATAGTTACATTGTAGCTATCTTAGGGTTTATTTTTATTTTACAGGCAAGTTTGTATTTATTTTAACTAGGTACAATAGTTATTAAATAGTTATTAACTATTTAATAAGTAGCTAGTTAAAATAAAGACAAATTTACCTGTAAAATAAAACCTAACCTAAGTTACAATTACACCTAACACTACAATTAAATTAATTACCTAAACTAAATACAATTAATTACAATTTAAAAAAAATATCTAAAGTACGTAAAATACAAACACTAAATAACAGAAAATAATAAAATAATTACATTGGAACAGCCAATAGAGTGCCAGCTTAATCCTATTGGCTGATTGGATCAGGATTTTTTCTACCTTAATTCCGATTGGCTGATAGAATTCTATCAGCCAATCGGAATTGAAGGGACGCCATCTTGGATGACGTCATTTAAAGGAACCTTCATTCAGTCGTCGGATGAAAAAAGAAGAGGATGCTCGGCGTCAGATGTCTTGAAGATGGACCCACTCCGGATGGATGAAGATAGAAGATGCCATCTGGATGAAGACTTCTGCCTGTCTGGAGGACCTCTTCTGCCCGGCTTGGATGAAGACTTCTGCCTGTCTGGAGGACCACTTCTGCCTGGTTGGGTGAAGACATCTCATCGTAGGGTGATCTTCAAGGGGTTAGTGTTAGTTTTTTTAAGGGGGTATTGGGTGGGTTTTAGAGTAGGGTTGGTTGTGTGGGTGGTGGGTTTTAATGTTGGGGGGTATTTGCATTTTTTTTTTTTACAGGTAAAAGAGCTGATTACTTTGGGACAATGCCCCGCAAAAGGCCCTTTTAAGGGCTATTTGTAATTTAGTGTAGGGTAGGGCTTTTTTATTTTGGGGGCTTTTTTATTTTGTTAGGGGGATTAAAGTAGGTGTAATTAGTTTAAAAATCTTGTAATTTTTTTATGTAATTTAGTGGGGTTTTTTCGTACTTTAGATAAAAAAAATTTATTGTAATTAATTGTATTTAGTTTAGTTAATTTATTTAATTATAGTAAAGTGTAACTTAGGTTAGGTTTTATTTTACAGGTAAATTTGTCTTTATTTTAACTAGGAAGTTATTAAATAGTTAATAACTATTTAATAACTATTGTACCTAGTTAAAATAAATACAAAGTTGCCTGTAAAATAAAAATAAACCCTAAGATAGCTACAATGTAACTATTAGTTATATTGTAGCTAGCTTAGGGTTTATTTTATAGGTAAGTATTTAGTTTTAAATAGGAATAATTTAGTGAATTGTATTCATTTTATTTAGATTTATTTCAATTAAATTTAAGTTAGGGGGGTTAGGGTTAGACTTAGATTTAGGGGTTAATAACTTTATTATAGTGGTGGCGACGTTGTGGGCGGTAGATTAGGGGTTAATAAATGTAGTTAGGTTGTGGCAACATTGGGGGTGGCAGATTAGGGGTTAATAAATATAATGTAGGGTTCGGCGATGTTGGGGGCAGCAGATTAGGGGTTCATAAGTATAATGTAGGTGGCGGCAGTGTCCGGAGCAGCAGAGTAGGGATTAATAATATAATGCAGGTGACGGCGATGTCGGGGGCAGCAGATTAGGGGTTAATAAGTGTTAGATTAGGGGTGTTTAGACTCAGGGTTCATGTTAGGGTGTTAGGTGTAGACATAAAAAGTATTTTCCCCATAGGAATCAATGGGGCTGCGTTAGAAGCTGAACGCTGCTTTTTTCCAGGTGTTAGGTTTTTTTTCAGCTGGCTCTCCCCCATTGATTCCTATGGGGAAATCGTGCACGAACACGTTTTACCTGCTCGCTGCTACCGTAAGCAGCGCTGGTATTGAGGTGAGATGTGGAGCTAAATTTTGCTCTTCGCTCACTTTTTTGCGGTTAACGCTGGGTTTCTAAAAACCCATAATACCAGCGTTGTCTGTAAGTGAGTGGTTAGCATAAACTGTGCTTTAGCACTGCACCCCTGTTAACGCAAAACTCGTAATCTAGTTTATTTTTATTTTTTTTCATATTTTACTTTGGTTATTGGGAATTTGTATATGCTTTCAAGTTTTCCTTATTTATGATAGGCTAAATACTTAACCAATCAGAGTGTCTGAAAAATCTATAAAATCGAGGGATATTGGACCAGGCCAAGGCATACAGCAAGGAAGAGGAGTATACTGGACACTTTTTGTTAAGCCATAATAGTATAAAGATGAGCAATGTTTGAACCAGGTTTAATGAGGAGGAGCAGGGTTTTGTCAGTGGAAGGTCTAGGTTGTAGAGGGTTAGTTGCAGTTTTATGTTTGCAGCTAGGTTTTCTGTGACATTAAAGACCTGGGGTGATCAGATTAATCAGTTATTATATGGATTACACTAAAACCTATTTAACATATGTACTGGTTCTCATTACTTGAAAAGGGGCTTATCTCTGCAACTGTCGACAAAAACATCTTCCAGGGGGAGTCCCTAAACAGCATTGAGCCACCATTAGCAAAAATAATTTCCTAAAAGAATCTCCTTATAATAACTCCTATATGCAGCAGAGATTGCAATCTGGGTCACAGTCAATTAAACATATGCAAACATAAAAGCAGATGCATTTTAAACAGATAAATTAGCAGCATCAAGGCTCAAGTTGAAGTTCAGTCAGTAAAAATGGTAACAAACCATTCTTTAGCAATAATACTGAAAATAGAAAGCAAGATGGATGATAATTAAAATAAAAACAGATGATGGTACATCTGTTGCGCAGAATTACTACACATCAGCCTGTCTAAACGATTGTGTTTTGTAGTTACAAGTGACAGGAAACACGATACCCCTCTGAGAGAAACTTTATTAATAGTAAGGTGGCTAACATTTATCAAGTTACTGATGCTGAAGCTTTGTGCCATTGTCACAATAAAAAAAGGAATAATTCAACAACTCCAGATCTTGTTTATCTAACAGTGTTAAGAAGTTTGACGTTTACTGACCTCCACATTTGCAGAAAATTGTAAAGGGATATAAAACAGTCTGCTTCATTGTTATAATAAAAACACTAAGCAATTTCTTATAATTAATACACATGTATTATTTATTATTTTACCTTTTATTTATATTTTTACCTTCCTGTGTGTAGGGTACATTACTCCCTGTCACAGCCCCCAGGTCTCTGCAGGAAGATATATATACAGTAGCTTGATGTCTTAAATCTTGAGCAACATGAGTGGGCTTAATCATTAAAGTGAATGTAAATTTTGATGCTAAAGTGCCCGGTTTTTAAAACTTTGATTAAAAACAGGGGCACTTTAATTCATCAAAATTTTCATTTCACTCCTGTTGTGACAAAAAACTTACTTTTTAATCTTCACAGCAGCTCCAGCTTCCTCCACCCGTTTCAAAGCCTCTTCCTGGGTCTAAAATGAGGTATCCGGCTTCATCCAATCACAGCAATGAATCAGACACTGAATCCCCCGGGGGGGAATCTGTGATTGGAGGATGACCTATCAATCATTTCTGACATCAGAAATGGCTTGTGAGACCGGAGGAAGCAGCAGCTGCTGTGAAGTTTAAAAGGTAAGTTTTTTTGTCACAACAGGAGTGAAATGTAAATTTTAATGAATTAAAGTGCCCCTGTTTTTAATCAAAGTTTTAAAAACCGGGCACTTTAGCATCAAAATTTACATTCACTTTAATGAATGCTAGAGAAACAGGAAGTCAATTTTGTTACTCATGCTAAGAAGAGGTAGAATGGAACTTAAGTTCATAACATGTCAGCTTCCTTATGTCGAAATTCAGATAGAGTTGATGGCACCACTCATAGATTTTACTTGGGTCTTTTACCGTTCTGTTATAAGCTCAATGGCCTAGATATTCTATAGTTAATGTGGTTAGGTGCTATGTATCAACAAAGTTATATTCCAAGTATGTTAGTTAAAGAAACTAACAGAAAAAGATACTAAGTAAGCACTCAATGACCCTAAATATTCTGGAGTTGAAAAAAAGATTCACACAATTAAAACATTAATCTTTATTGGAAATATTTAAAATATGGGTTATTTAAAACTGAAATGCTGGAATTCCCAGTACAAGGACTGGATATTAGAAACTAGAACCAAAATTGGTACTATCTGGTGAGTAATAGAGAAACCAACGGCTAGGATTGTCAGTAGCTACTAGTAAATGTTGAGATCAATATAGAGGTATGAAAAAGGATATATGTTCTCAACAGATGCAGCACTTATTTATTCCCAATGCTTAATATTAATATTTCATCACAAACTTAGTGTGAAGTTGTAATCCTGTATATTAAGAACATAGGTAAAGTGATTTATCATGAATTGTATTGACAATGTTTATTAAAAGTAATAAGGGAGGGGGGGCGGAGCCGACCAGCGAGATTAATGGTCGCATAGTTAGAAAGCTCCGGTGCTGTCGACTCGGATGAGGGTCTTATAACGCTTAATTTAATCACCAGCTGGGCATAATCGTATCACAGGACCCTGCTAAAGCCCTTTACATAAGAAGGTCAAACTTTTAAGGAAGTTTGTCCCCTGCACAATCGCCGCTGCAGCCTGAGGCCTATCCCAAGGAAACGGAGCAGCCTGTGACGCATCAACACTTACATAGTGTACGCTGATCCATCGGTAAACACGGACTGCTCTTATGGAACAGAGGTTAGTGCCTGACAGCCTAGATATACCACCTATATCTTCACGGAGGATCAGACTACAGATTGACACGCCGGACCAATTCTGCATCAGAATATAGGTGGTTTTCGACGAGACAGTAGGCCACAGGAAACATTCAAAAACATATCTACACTAACCTCCACAACATCTAACCTCAGGTCACCCAATATCATTTAAATCAGAGTAACTCTATAAGAACTCCATAACAATTGGCTTATTGCAGGGATCCTCAACACTAACACAAACGGAGTATTACAAGATCATTTAATGCACTGCAGGGAATCAACCCTCAAATATCAGTTAACCTTAATCAGTTGAAGAGGCCTTTTATGATACAGGGCCATTATCGACTCTGCAGGCTCCTTTACAAATTCAAAAGAATGTCTTCTAAAAATAAAAACAAAACAGATAAATCCTCTAAGGGGGGGACTTTGTCGGGAGGCAAATTAAATTCTTACTTCAAAAGTCAGGACTCTCATGCAAGGGGGGATCCTGCATTGCTCATCCCAGACCTACATGATAACTCCTCGCAATCAAATAACTCTGTTCATGAGGACTTAACACCTATAACTTGGGCTGACTTGCAAGCTTTATCTACAAAGGCAGACCTTGCCGCCATAACGCACCAGGTCAGCAAAGCTATCAAAGACGGACTTGCGGAAGTGAAAAGAGACATTAGGGAACTGGGAGAAAGAGTTCTGGAACTGGAAGAACAAATGGAAGAAACTAACAAATCTTCTGATAATACCACTCAAGTGTTCCAGTACCAGCATGAGGCCATTGAAAACCTTCAAATACAAATGGAAGATTTAGATAACAGAGGCCGCCGCCAGAATCTACGAATCCGGGGCATTCCGGAAAAAATACTACCGCAACAACTTTCCTCTTAACTCCAAAACCTATTCAAATATCTCCTAGATCCTGAAAAAGACCCCATAACTCTGGACAGAGCCCACAGGGCTTTAAGACCGAAACCCCCTGATCATCTGCCCCCTCGAGATGTGATCCTGTGCTGCCACAAATACACAGACAAAGAAAAGATACTACAGACAGCCAGGAAAAAATCTCCTCTACACTTTGGAGAAGATACCATACAGGTTTTTCCAGATCTCAGTCCAATCACCTTGGCCAAACGCAAAGAGGCCAGATACCTGACCTTGCACCTCCAAGATTTGGGAATAACATATAGATGGGGATTTCCCTTTGCTATTAAGGTCATGAAAGAGGATAAAACCTATACCTACAGAGGACCTGAGGACATAGAACAGTTCTGCAAGCAACATAATATAGCACAACCTTCTTCGCCTAAACTCTCAGACACCAAAAAAAATGATGAGACCCAAAGGGGCCAACCAGCGTCTAAATCTCAAAGAGGGAACTGGTCTACAGTGCCATACAAAAGAAGGAACACTGAGAAACAGGATCCTGTTCCCACTTTACATCCTGCAGAGGACACTTGAAATTTTCCCTACTAAATTCGCTAGAACTTTTTAGCTAGCTTTGAAAACTTGGCCATTTACAGAAAATAGCTAGCTCCTAGATTCACAACCTCAGTTGAATGTGATAGATAGCTTAATTTACATGATAGCAACCTTTATTACCTCATCTTAGAGTGGAGAGACAAATCCATCAGTCTAAAACCCCCACCCACTCGTGGACTATTAGTAGTCTGTATTGAAAATTGAAAAATTACTAGTTAATCTCACCAATGAGTATTTGTAATGTTCGTTTTTGTTTGTCATGTCTGAGTTTATGTTGTTTTGTTTGTGTTGAACTGGTCAACTTTGCTAATACATTTATTGCCTTTAGATCTACAAATAGAAGAACAATCTATTTCTCTCGTTTAGAACATGCTTCCTTAGTAGAGGCTCCATCCTCCAGACAGTCTCAAGAAAGAACCCTCAGACCTTTGCACAGCTGTCTCCGACAGGTAAGCCAATCCTTAAACAAGCTTGCAGTTCCCAAGATAAGATCACATGTCACCCCCTAAGGTACATATATTAACCCAAAACACCAAGGGACTTAACTCCCCAACTAAACGTTCAGTAGCCCTCAAACATCTGTCGAAATTCTCTCATTCAATAGTATTCCTCCAAGAGACCCACTTTGTAGCTGGCGAGGAACCTTCTCTCATATCAAAAGACTTTCCAACATGCTTCCACAATGCTTATAACACTAAGAAGCAAGGGGTTAGCACCTTGATACATAAACATCTACACTTTCAATTACAAAATAAGGTAGTAGACGGAGAGGGCAGGATCCTAATCTTAGTGGGACTTTTGTTTAACAGACCTGTCACATTGGTCAATGTTTACGCCCCATTGAGCTGCAGGCGAAAATTTTTCCATACATTACTCACACTTATCCTAGAACACAAAAAAGGCCTACTGATTATGGGAGGGGACTTCAACACCACATTAGACCCAAAGCTTGACACATCCTCGAAACACGCACAGACAAAATCTCGGACCCCAAACGCTGCTTATACACTGATAGACTCTCTGGGATTGATTGATGTGTGGAGAATACAACATCCTACGCAAAAGAACTTTACTTTTTTTTCACACCCATGGTCCACGTACACACGCATCGACTACATTTTTCTAGACAGGAACCACCTATCCCTTTTAAAAGACACAGAGATTAATACTACGGTGTGGTCTGACCACTCCACGGTTATTATGGACCTGGAGTGGCCGGAAACGCCTATAAATCCCTTCATATGGAGAATGGACAATTCACTTCTCCATTATCCCCCGGTACAGACTGTGTTACAAAAGGCAATCTCAGAATATTTCCTATTTAATAATAATAATGAGACTCAACCAGGTTTTATCTGGGAGGCACATAAGGCATATATCAGAGGGGAATGCCTGAAACAAAAGGCCATCATGAGAAAACAGTATAACTCCTCTATACAGACATTAACAACCCAACTGACTGAATTGGAATTAAATCACAAAAATACCCCTAATGACACATCTCTTCTCTCACAGATAACTAAACTAAGAGAGGATATTAATAAAATACTAACTAAAGAAGCACAAAGAAAAGCCCTAGCAATTAAAAAAATTTACTTTTATGAAAGTAACAGAGCAGGACCAAAGCTAGCCAGACTACTTAACGAACAGAAAATGCAATCCAATATCCACAAATTGATAACGCCATTGGGTCATACACTAATAGATAGCAAAGAAATTGCAGACCATTTAAGTACATATTACAACGACCTATATAATATCCGAACTAGCCAATCCACAAATAGGTTAAATGATATTAAAAATTATATAAAAGAAGCAAATCTACCTAAAATCCAAACACCTTTGAAAGAAGAATTTGAGACACCTATCACATTAGCGGAGGTTCTCTCCGTTATAAAAGACTTACCAGCAGGGAAAAGTCCAGGCCCAGACGGGTTCACTAATATGTATTATAAAATGTTCAGGTCTTCATTGGCCCCTCACCTCCTTACTTTATTCCAGACCATAGACAGAGGCACTCCCTTACCCGCCACAATGCAACAAGCACATATCTCAGTAATTGTGAAACCGGATAAAGTTCCCACTGACCCCAAAAATTTCAGACCCATATCTCTCTTGAATGCAGATTTAAAAATTCTGGGAAAAATCTTAGCAAGAAGACTAAACAAATTACTTATAGACATTATTCATACAGACCAGGTGGGTTTCACCCCCCATAGAGAGGCAAGGGATAACACTATTAGAGCCCTGACCCTTATATCTTATGTAAAACACTACAAAATCCCCACGGTCTTCATGGCAACAGATGCCGAGAAGGCCTTCGACAGGCTAGATTGGCAATTCCTCAGAGAAACACTAATAGAAATAGGAATAGGCCCCCACATGCTCAATAGAATTTTTAGCCTTTATGCACATCCAACAGCAAAGGTTAAAGCTAACGGAACTCTATCTAACTCATTTTCAATAGGAAACGGAACTAGGTAGGGCTGCCCTTTGTCCCCCTTGCTATTTGTACTGACAATGGAGGTGTTGGCATCGCATGTTCGTAAAAACCACTTAATAAAAGGTATAGAAATTGGCCCCCATAGCTTTAAAATAGCGCTCTATGCCGATGATGTTCTTTTCACAATAACTGACCCGTCTCAATCCATAGCAGAGATTATGAGAGAATTAGACAAGTATGGTAAATACTCCAATTTTGCGGTTAACACCTCCAAATCAGAACTACTAAACATCTCCCTAGGCCAAGACACATTCATGAGATTAACAGAAGTTTGTCCATTAAAGCTCCAACCAGATGCTCTTAAATACTTAGGTATATACCTCTCCCCATCACAGAGAATACTTTTCAAAAAAAATTATGAACCTTTACAACAAGCATTACAGAAAGACTTGAATAGATGGTCGGGGAAGCCCATATCTTGGTGGGGTAGAGTGCAATGTATTAAGATGACAACACTGCCTAGAATACTATACGTTCTCCAAGCCCTACCAATAGCTATACCGAAATGGTTCCTCACTCAGATGCAAAAACATATCAATAAATTCATATGGGGCAAATGCAAACCTTGAGTAAACAAAGCTACTATGCACAGACCCACAACATTAGGGGGACTTGGTCTACCCGAGATACAAATTTATATAGACGCAATAACTTTGCAAAGAGTCCTAGACTGGCATACGCCGTCAGGCCAAAAAGCCTGGACTGCGATTGATTCCCATATATTGAAAGTCCCGTCGGTGGGAGCCCTCTGTTGGGTTCCTAAGTCGCTGAGACCCCCACAATGCTCAATACTACCTATACACTACCACTTCTTTAGAGAATGGGACCTATTAGTTCAGAAGAATAGTTATATCTCGGGTCCTAGATCCCCACTCTTCCCGATCCCATTAAATGCAGAACTTACAGGAGGACTAGACAAAAATTACCAAAGAGCAGTGGAATGGGGACACACAACACCCCTTTGGGAATTCCTACGAGAGGGCAAATTGCTACATAGGGAGGCCATAAAAGAAGTAGCTAATGGTGTTTACTACCCATGGTTAAAATACATGCAACTCGACCATTTTATCAACACGTCCCCACATAAAACTGACTATCTAAGACAACTGACCCCCTTTGAAAAGATTTGCAATGCCAACACGCAAATACCACATTCTCTCTCTAAGATGCGTTCAATACTACAATCTCAAATGGAATTTGAACTCCCAACATACACTGATAAATGGCACAGAGAACTGAACGAGACATTCAGTGATAGATCTTGGGGTAGGATTTTTCAGCACACAAAAAAAACTTCAACAGCACCCAAAATACTCGAACTTAATTTTAAAGTTCTGACCAGATGGTACTTGACCCCAGCAAGGCTACACTCAATTTACCCTTCCTCCTCCGACAGATGTTGGAGAGGTTGTAGACTAAAAGGTAGTTACCTACACATGTGGTGGGAATGTAGTTCTCTGACCCAGCTTTGGAATTTTATAGAAGTCCACTTTAGAAATGGACTGATTCCAGACTTCAACCTTACCCCCCCACTTAGTATTATTCAACCAACACCCAAAAATACCTTGCAAACTTCGGAGACAGCTGTTGCAAATAGGAATAAATAGTGCAAAGTCGCTAATAGCGGCACAATGGAAAAGGCCGACATCTTTGACAGGACAAATGTGGTTGACAAAGGTGGAGGAGATGTTAGTGCTGGAGGAATATGGTTTTATGAAAAGAAATAAGCTAGAGTTCTTCCATGACATGAGATTTTTATGGGATGAATCCCTCAAGGTTACAGCCCACCCATCTTAGTTAATAATTCAGCTAATTACAGAGTAGTATCTATACTTAGCAACTGACCAGAATTGTTATTTATGTTGTTCTAAATTGTTCTAAATGTTTGATTATCTTAAGGTTTAATAATAGCCGTCTCTTGAAATATTATGTGTATGCAGAGAAATGTGACCTGTATTGAATATGCTTGCCGGGCATGTAGCCCCCATTTTTATTGTTGTATTAAGCATTTCTACCCAATAAAAGACGACTTTATTAAAAAAAAAAATACATAAAAGTAATAAGGGAGGAAGGGGGAGCTCATGGGAGCTCAGTGTAGTTTTTTAAAAACACTTGCTGGCAATATTTCTTTATACTAGAACCTGTAAAACTTAGTGAACAATATAGCACTTTGAATATTCGAGCGAACTAAACTATAGATCTCAGTGTGTTACCAATGGCAGTGATTTGTAAATAATAACGCTGTGTAATTATAAGTATCATTTGCCAAACAATACTTCTAGCTTTTGGCTAACTACTCAGTAATTTAACAGGAGACTGCGACTAAGCAGAAGGGCAGATGAACCTGTTGACACAGTATACCTATATGTAACATAATTAGCAGCGCTGTATACTAACAGCACTGCACATCATTTAAACGCTGAATGAAAATTCACAGGAGCATCCGATATTAAGAGACTCTTAAGCAACTAAAGCTTGTTATTAAGTAACCTTAAACTGCTGACAGCAGTAAATATAGCACTAGATTCATTCCAACCTTCGTTACAAAATACTAATAAGCGTTAAATTTGGCAGAGTTCTAAAATATACATATATTGCATAGATATAAATATATTGTGCAAATTTAACTATCTATGAACTCTGTAACCTATGTTATACGCTAGTCAGGGGTACAATAGAATTATACCTGATGAAATATCTGTATTGAGGCTGGATGCTAGTTGTCCAAATATAATCTCACTATTCAGCTTTTGTGCTTAACAAACTTTACTGTGAATCAGGGCAAATATAGCACTAGATTCATTCCACCCTTCGTTATAAAATACAAATAAGCGCTAAAACTGGCAGAGTTCCAAAATATACTTATACTACATAGTTATAAATATATTGTGTACATTCAACTACTAATGGACTCTGTAACCTATGTTACACGCTATTCAGGAATTTCAGGGGTACAATAGAATTATACCTGATTTAATATCTGTATTTAGGCTGGATGCTAGTTGTTCAAATATAATCTCGCTATTCAGCTTTTTGTGCTGTAACAAACTTTACTGTGAAACAGGGCCAGACAAGCAGCTCTATGATGTTACACGTTTACACCAAGCACTATCAATTCCCTCATGTTCCATTCAAACATATTGAGGAATCTTACTAATAGTCACCTGTTGTTATTAATTTAGCTGATAACTTCTATCATATCAACTAATGTACCATAATAGTTTTATTATGTTATCAATGATTTAATACAAGATATAAGAACATATCAGTATGACAAGTACTGTTCAAAATAGTGACCTATATTAATCACTGATTCAAGCTTTAAATAAACCAAACTGCTTTGGTATAGATAGCGCAACTGGTAATTTTTTTGAGTACCTATTACTTTTAATAAACATTGTCAATACAATTCATGATAAATCACTTTACCTATGTTCTTAATATACAGGATTACAACTTCACACTAAGTTTGTGATGAAATATTAATATTAAGCATTGGGAATAAATAAGTGCTGCATCTGTTGAGAACATATATCCTTTTTCATACCTCTATATTGATCTCAACATTTACTAGTAGCTACTGACAATCCTAGCCGTTGGTTTCTCTATTACTCACCAGATAGTACCAATTTTGGTTCTAGTTTCTAATATCCAGTCCTTGTACTGGGAATTCCAGCATTTCAGTTTTAAATAACCCATATTTTAAATATTTCCAATAAAGATTAATGTTTTAATTGTGTGAATCTTTTTTTCAACTCCAGAATATTTAGGGTCATTGAGTGCTTACTTAGTATCTTTTTCTGTTAGTTTCTTTAACTAACATACTTGGAATGTAGCTTCCTTATGTCACCATAGGCAGTGGCTGCACTGAGGATTTATAAGTGCTTGTTTTCCAAGAAAATAAGTAAATTGTCTGCTGCTTTTTTTAACGCTTCCTAAAGACATTAATCAGGGAAGCCTACCACCTTCCTAATTACTGACCTCATCTAACTCTCTATTAACATTTCTCACGCTTGCACTCCTCACCTCCTGTTTCTCACCCTCCTACACTTCTAGATTGTTAGTTCCCATGGGAATAGGGCCCTAAGTTACCCATGTATTTAAAATTCAAAAAGTAATAGTAAGGCGCTAGGCTAAAACCTATCAAACCCCTCACAAGTCTAATTCCCTCTAATTGGACCACAATAGGTTATAGTAAGTGTAGCCAAAAATGAGGGCGCTATAAAAGCTGAAGATACCATAACAGGTTTAATAAAAAAGGTAAAATAGTATTTAATTCATTTTACTGTATAAGAATATAAAAACATCAGATGTCAGTATAATTATACCAATATAGATCTCAATAATTCAATAAAATGGTGTTAAATTCTCCTTAGAAGCATTCAAAACATTGTATATCAATATTTAAATAGCAGTAGAAATGTCTAGAGATTGTGTCACCTGGAAGAGAAAGACTTCTATTACTAATCTCTTTCCCACCATTCATATTCTTGCCTTGATTATTTCTTCCTTGACTCTTGGACCTTAAATGGGATAGTGGAATCCAGAATTCACTCCTGTTCATGGTCAGACCATTATTCCATTTGTATAACCCTTAGAGGCGACACAGCCATAACGGCCAGACCGTCCTGGAAACTTCCACAGTTTCTGTGGGAAGATCCGACTTTCTTAAACTCACTTCGAGAATCAGTAAAAGACTTTCTACAAAATAACAGAGAGAAACAGACCTCTCACCAAATTAGGTGGGCAACCCTGAAATCTTTCCTTAGAGTATTCTGTATAGGGAAAATAGCAAGCATCCCTCTCGCCCCCGCACCAGTAGAAATCTGCACACTGTGGACCCTCCCCAACTCTCCAATCTTTTTCAAATACGCCTCCCCCACACTTCCACAATATCCTGCCCTGACCTTGCCATAACCCACTATAACAATACTCTCTCCGCTGCACTTGACACTCTCGCTCCGCCCCAACCTCGCAAAGCCCCACGTCGTCAGCTCCAACCATGGCACTCCCAACAAACAGGTCACCTACAGAAATGCTCCCGCACTGCTGAACGTGCCTGGAGGAAATCCCGCTCTGAACCTGACTTCATGCACTGTAAGTCTGCATCTGCATTCAGTGCTCAAGACCTTGCTGACTATTTTTTCAACAAAACACTTGCAATCCAAGGAAACATCCCAACAAAAACCTGCAATCTCCCAACTCCGCTCCCAGTCACCCCCTCTGCCACCTTCTGCACCCTCCTCCCAACCACTGAGAGTGAAGGGGCTTCCCTTTTGTCTTCCTCACACCTCACTACCTGCCCACTTGACCCTATTTCTTCACATCTAATTCCTCCCACCCTCACTCCGGCTCTTACTCACATATTCAACCTATCCCTTCCTACCGGCTCATTCCCTGCCTCCTTCAAACATGCAAAAGTCACCCCCATCCTCAAAAAACCCTCCCTTGACCCTAACTCCCCTGAAAACTACCGCCCCATATCACTGCTCCCGCTAGCTTCAAAATTCCTGGAAAAACTAGTTTTCTATCGCCTAACCCACTTCCTGTCATCCAACTCATTGCTCGACCCCCTGCAATCTGGCTTCCGTCCACAACACTTAACCGAGACTGCCCTCACCAAGGTTACAAACGATCTCCTTTCTGCTAAAAACAAAGGCTACTACTCTATACTTATCTTACTTGACCTTTCTGCTGCCTTTGACACTGTTGACCATCCCCTTCTCCTACGGTCTCTCAGCTCTCTCGGTCTCTGCGACACTGCCCTCTCCTGGATCCACTCTTATCTCTCTAACAGATCCTTCTCTGTCTCTTTTGCTGGTGACTCCTCCTCTCTATTGCCTCTGTCTGTTGGAGTACCTCAAGGCGCTGTCCTGGGACCTCTACTCTTCTCTATTTACAGTCACTTCTTCACTGGATAAACTTATCAACAGCTATGGCTTCAGCCATCACCTCTATGCTGATGATACCCAGATCTACCTTTCCACCCCTGCACTCTCTCCTTCTGTCAATTCTCACATCAGCGAATGCTTATCTGGCATTTCCTCCTGGATGGCCTCTCACCACCTAAAAATAAATATGTCCAAGACCCGAACTACTTCTAATTCCACCCTCTAACTCCACTCCAGTTTCCAATTTTTCTATCACGGTTGATGGCACCACTACAGTATCTCCCCATCACCTCAAGTCCGCTGCCTCAGAGTCACGCTTGACTCAAATCTGTCCTTCATTCCCCACATCCAACTGCTCTCTTCATCCTGCCACAACCACCTATGCAATATCTCCAAAATTCGTCCATTTCTGAGTGCTGAAAATACTAAACAGCTAATCCACTTCCTGGTAATTTCCCAACTTGACTACTGTAACAACTTACTAACTGGCCTCCCTCTCTCCCGCCTCTCTCCCCTCCATTCCATCCTAAATGCATCTACCAGGCTAATCCACCTCTCTCGACGCTCTGTTTCTGCTGCACCTCTCTGTGAGTTCCTTCACTGGCTCCCCATACACAACAGAGTTAAATTCAAAATTCTCACCCTGACCTACAAAGCCCTCACCAATGCTGTCCCACCCTACCTGTCCTCACTCATCAACAAATATACTCCTGCCCGTCCCCTAACATCTAATGACCTGCTTCTTGCGTCCTCTACCATCACCTCCTCTCATGCTAGACTACAGGACTTTTCTCGTGCGGCACCAACCCTCTGGAACGCTCTTCCTCGAGCTGTCAGACTTGCCCCTAACCTCTCCTCCTTTAAATGTTCCCTAAAGACCTTTCTGTTCAGGGAAGCTTATCACCCGACTTATTAACAATTTATTTTTGCTTAACTAACAGTTGCTTTCTATCTCCTCACTAATATCATTCTAACCTTTGCCGTCCCCACCTCCTGTTTTCCATCCTCCTACCCATCTTGATTGTAAGTTCCCACGGCAATAGGGCCCTCAATTCCCCCTGTATTTGTCTGTAAAAATGTTGTCTTTTATCGTATGTACTGTTATCCTTGTACCCATGGGCAGCGCTGTGAAATCTGTCGGCGCTTTATAAATAAATAATAATAATAAGCATCCGTAAAACAAAAGGGGGGCTGTTAGGTAAACTAGTATGCGACCTTCACAGACAAGAACAGCTCAACAAGACAGGTCCCACTTCTGAGATTGCCGATAGGATTTCCCAATTAAAAGCCTTGTTTAAAAATCGTGAAATACTGAGAATACAAAAAGCCATGCTGAGGTTTTAAACGACTCTATATTCAAATAGTAATAAGGCAGACACCCTTCTAGCTAGGAATTTGAAACAAAGAGCAGCGGCAGCTTGAATCTCATACATGACTCACAAGGGAAGAACAGCAAATGCACCATCTGAAATTGGAAAAATGGTTGCCTCCTAGTATGAGTATTTATACAACATAGCTGTCACATCCTGGGATTAAACATGGGACCTCAGCTTCCTGGGCTGTTATGTTCTATCCTTGCAATTGGACTACAGTCAGTTTCTTTTGCCTAGTTAGCTTTTTTTCTGCACTTTGGCTCCACCTGCCTCCAGCTGCTGGTAATTGGAAATTACTCTCTGTCTATATAAACCAGCTCTTCCAGCAGTCATTGCCTGTTTATTGAGTTTCTACTCAGGGTGTACTGTTTATTGCTATTTTAGATTGCTCACTGTTACAGACTTGGATTTGGATTCTGGACTTTGCGTTTTTCTCTGACCCTTGGTACTTTATTGGATCTGCTATTTTCTTTGATCTTGGAACTGGACTTTGCTTTAACCCCTTGTACCTTGCTGGATTGTTTGTCTTACTGTTGCTGACCTGGATTGTCTTTGACTACGCTCAAGTCTGACCCCTAGTGACTGTTTCCTGTACTACCGGATTGTATCTACTACAGTACTAGTTTTCCTTGCTCAGTATCACCAGATTGATCTAGTACTGTACAGTCCGGACTGCATCCAGAGCTTCAGACTGGTTGTTATTCCTATCTCCACCTTAATCTCAAATTGTCACCCCATTGGACTTATGATTGCAAGATTGACCTGTACCCTGGGGCACATATCCCTAAGGGTAGAACTTACCCTCTCTCACAAACAGAAACCAAAGCTATGGACGATTATATTAAAGAGAACTTGGCCAAGGGCTTTATTCGTCCATCTTCATCACCTACTAGTGCAGGTTTTTTCTTTGTTAAGAAGAAGGATGGGGGATCTACGGCCTTGCATTGATTATAGAAAGCTGAATAAGATTACAATAAAAAAAACGGTACCCCCTTCTATTGATTCCAGAATTATTTGACTGTCTTCGGGAAGCGCAGATTTTTACTAAATTGGATCTTCGTGGGGCCTATAACCTGGTCCCTATTCATCCTGGACATGAATGGAAGACAGTCTTTAACACCCGGACTGGACATTACGAATATCTGGTTATGCCCTTCGGACTATGCAATGCCCCGGCTGTCTTTCAGGCTCTAGTAAATGATATCTTTCAAGACCTTCTCAACAAATATGTGTTAGTTTATTTGGATGATATCTTAATCTTCTCTTCCTCCATAAAAGAGCACCACAGTCATGTGAAACAAGTCCTTTCTCATTTATGCAATAACCACCTTAAAAATAAATTACAGGCAATTGCTGATTGGCCTAAACCCACTACAGTCAGTGGGATCAGTGCTTCATTGGTTTTTCCAATTATTAACGAAAGTTTATTAAAGACTTTTCACGAATTATTGCCCCAATAACTGCTCTTACCCAAAAAGGGGCTAAGTGCAAAATTTGGCCTGAACCTGCTCTCAAGGCCTTTTAAACATGATATACAGTACAACTTTGTAAAACAAATGAATGTTTTACATTGGTATTGATTCAGTATTGACAAAAAAAGGATGTAAGTGTATGCCGACCACAAATAATTTTTGCTGTCAAATGTAGTATCTCCACCAGATGTTGATCTACTCATTCATGATGTCTATCAAAGACATTAACATATAGACCTGTCTACAGGCAGAATACTATAAACACTATAAACATATTGTTGCTGAGTGGGAGAAAGTTTCAGACAGGATTAATGATAAACTGGAACTTATCCTATATAAGATAACACATGTTCATTAAAATATAATCAATATATTTCATTACATTGGTAGGTGTAATAGGTAACCATTAGGATATAATAGCTGGAAAATACAGCATGCTGTGCTTCCCTCTTGGCTTCCTTCCCTGTTGTTTGAGCAGCGACAGAGGTGGCGCACAGAAAGAGTTGATTGCGTTCTTGTGTTTGATGTTAATAGTATTCTGACTCAGATAGTTGTGATAGTGATCTATCCCTTGCTGAGACCTCTATGCCTGGCCTGTATAAGACGATACAATCACTGCGGACAATCCTTGTCAGATAGCTGAACTCACCAATTCCTTGTCCATCCACAAAGTTGCTATATTCTGAATATCGGGTTACAGCAGATAATAAGATACAGCATATGAATGGTTACAGTATTTAAGTGGTCAAAAGTTGATACTGTTTGTAGCGTGCGATGTAGATTTACATGTGTCCTTGATACATGGAGGTTACATGAGGCCTGTTAGCTGCAGCCATGACACAGGAAAAACATAATCAAAAGGGAAATGCATAATAGGTCTGAGGGAAGGTACCACAGAAAACAGGAGCGTTACCAAAAAAGGGCACTAGATGGCAGCACAGAATAAAACATAGAGTAGTTTTGAGAAAATGGCATAGAGAACTATATAATTTCTAAATATATCAACATGAATATTAACAAAGGCTATCTGATATTCTATGCCCCACTGGGGTGACACAAACAGGATAATCAATATTTGCTTAATTTAGGGAAGTTATAAGATTTTAGGGGTGCAAAGATAAAATGGATTCAAATCTAAGCTGTATAATAATTGTGCATTTGATGAGCATAGATATGTCATAATTTGAGAATTTTTGTAATTGTATTTTAATGCAGACTTACAGTGAAACTGGTTATTCTTTTTTAATGGCTTGACCTGTATCTCATGCATATTAATTCTATTTAAGCAGAAATGTCACGGCTTAATGCTGCAATTGATTTTAAACTATGGGGAATTAGTACACATTAAACATGCTCAGACTATATTGCGTTAAAGATAACTAAACTCCTAAAGATTATTCTAAAATACTTTCAAATTCACCCTTAATCATATCATTTGTAGATAAAAAAACAAAACAAAAACAATTATTGTAAAATGCAATTAAGGCATAAAATAATACCTTATCCAAGGGATCAAAATATTTATTTTAAATGCTCCAAAAAGGGAATGAACAATTGTAATAACACTGTATAGTTATACTAATAGCAATGTAATTCAAAGATGAAACATTTAAAACTAAGATAATCCTTGAATTTAGGGGTTTACTTAAAGGGACACTGAACCCAATTTTTTCTTTCGTGATTCAGATACAGGGAGTGCAGAATTATTAGGCAAGTTGTATTTTTGAGGATTAATTTTATTATTGAACAACAACCATGTTCTCAATGAACCCAAAAAACTCATTAATATCAAAGCTGAATAGTTTTGGAAGTAGTTTTTAGTTTGTTTTTAGTTATAGCTATTTTAGGGGGATATCTGTGTGTGCAGGTGACTATTACTGTGCATAATTATTAGGCAACTTAACAAAAAACAAATATATACCCATTTCAATTATTTATTTTTACCAGTGAAACCAATATAACATCTCAACATTCACAAATATACATTTCTGACATTCAAAAACAAAACAAAAACAAATCAGTGACCAATATAGCCACCTTTCTTTGCAAGGACACTCAAAAGCCTGCCATCCATGGATTCTGTCAGTGTTTTGATCTGTTCACCATCAACATTCCCAGACACTGTTCAGAGAGGTGTACTGTTTTCCCTCCTTGTAAATCTCACATTTGATGATGGACCACAGGTTCTCAATGGGGTTCAGATCAGGTGAACAAGGAGGCCATGTCATTAGATTTTCTTCTTTTATACCCTTTCTTGCCAGCCACGCTGTGGAGTACTTGGACGCGTGTGATGGAGCATTGTCCTGCATGAAAATCATGTTTTTCTTGAAGGATGCAGATTTCTTCCTGTACCACTGCTTGAAGAAGGTGTCTTCCAGAAACTGGCAGTAGGACTGGGAGTTGAGCTTGACTCCATCCTCAACCCGAAAAGGCCCCACAAGCTCATCTTTGATGATACCAGCCCAAACCAGTACTCCACCTCCACCTTGCTGGCGTCTGAGTCGGACTGGAGCTCTCTGCCCTTTACCAATCCAGCCACGGGCCCATCCATCTGGCCCATCAAGACTCACTCTCATTTCATCAGTCCATAAAACCTTAGAAAAATCAGTCTTGAGATATTTCTTGGTCCAGTCTTGACGTTTCAGCTTGTGTGTCTTGTTCAGTGGTGGTCGTCTTTCAGCCTTTCTTACCTTGGCCATGTCTCTGAGTATTGCACACCTTGTGCTTTTGGGCACTCCAGTGATGTTGCAGCTCTGAAATATGGCCAAACTGGTGGCAAGTGGCATCTTGGTAGCTGCACGCTTGACTTTTCTCAGTTCATGGGCAGTTATTTTGCGCCTTGGTTTTTCCACACGCTTCTTGCGACCCTGTTGACTATTTTGAATGAAACGCTTGATTGTTCGATGATCACGCTTCAGAAGCTTTGCAATTTTAAGAGTGCTGCATCCCTCTGCAAGATATCTCACTATTTTTGACTTTTCTGAGCCTGTCAAGTCCTTCTTTTGACCCATTTTGCCAAAGGAAAGGAAGTTGCCTAATAATTATGCACACCTGATATAGGGTGTTGATGTCATTAGACCACACCCCTTCTCATTACAGAGATGCACATCACCTAATATGCTTAATTGGTAGTAGGCTTTCGAGCCTATACAGCTTGGAGTAAGACAACATGCATAAAGAGGATGATGTGGTCAAAATACTAATTTGCCTAATAATTCTGCACTCCCTGTATATATATATATATATATATATATATATATATATATATATAATTGCAATTAATGCAATTTTAAACAACTTTCTAATTTACTCCTATTATCAATTTTTCTTTGTTCTCTTGTTATCTTTATTTAAAAAAGAAGGCATGTAAGCTTTTTTATTTGGTTCAGTCTATGGACAGCAAATTTTTATTGGGGAATAAATGTATCCACCAATCAGCAAGGACAACCCAGGTTGTTCACCAAAAATGGGCCGGTATCTAAACTTACATTCTTGCATTTTAAATAAAGATACCAAGAGAATAAAGAAAATTTGATCATAGGAGTAAATTAGAAAGTTGCTTAAAAGTTCATGCTCTATCTGAATCACAAACTGAAAAAATTTGGATTCAGTGTCCCTTTAATGGAAATTTGAACATTAAGGGACATTTTATTTCATTAAATATTCATGTTTTTATGCTTGTAGTGGTGTTTCCCTGTCCACTGCCATAGGAGTAAGTGCTGAACAAATATGATTATTTTTCTTCTTAAATCAAAGTTTTTTATTAAGGTATGTGCTTTACAGCATTCATAGCATAATAACATAAATAATATCTCTGTTTCACAATCACATATTTTGAAGATGACATAAAGAAATACAAGAATAACCACATAGTTAGCATATCTATAAACAGTAGTAGAATTCCTGAAGGTTATTATATACCATTCTATCAAGATATCAATGAAAACCTTAATATGCATATAGATTTTTGATACCTTATTTTCTAAGGTTATAAAATTAATCATAACTCCCTAATTCAGTAGTTTGCCTGGTAGGGTGATATCATGGGGAAAAAAAATGTAAGGATTGAAGATATAGCTTTATTTGTAAATGGGGGGGGGGGATAAGAACAAGTTATAACTATTAGAATATGGATTATTAAGAATCTTTAAGCTTCAGGGTGAGACTAGTCAAAGTATATATACCATAATCAAGACAATACTACTAAATTCTCTGGTAGGAAGCAGATTATCCTCCAACAAGGAAGTGATAAAAGGTAGAATTTGAATAAGCATGGGGGGTAATAGGAATGCACAAATGGTAGGACAGGTAAAAAATAAATATATGTATATACATATATATATATATATATATATGTATATACATATATATATATATATATATATATATATATATATATATATATATATATATATATATATATATATAAAAGGCAGGAATCCATATTCCAGGTCAATCTATGAAGAGCTCTGACCACTGTTCCCAGATGATCATGTGTAAGTCTATCTTATCCAGTTGGTTAAATACATATAATTCCATTTTCTTAATGTACACAATGAGGTCTATAACCTTTTGGAGTGTTGGAGGAAGTATTTGTTTCCATTCTCTGGCTATTATTAATTTAACCCCTGTAAAAAAGTAAATGAGAAAAATTTTCCTTGGGAGGGGCATTCTTGCGGCTAGATTTGGAGTTTGGCGTTAGCCGTGAAAACCAGCGTTAGAGGCTCCTAACGCTGGTTTTAGGCTAACTCCGGTATTTGGAGTCACTCAAAAAAGGGTCTAACGCTCACTTTTCAGCCTCGACTTTTCCATACCGCAGATCCCCTTACGTCAATTGCGTATCCTATCTTTTCAATGGGATCTTTCTAACTCCGGTATTTAGAGTCGTGTTTGAAGTGAGCGTTAGAAATCTAACGACAAAACTCCAGCCGCAGAAAAAAGTCAGTAGTTAAGAGCTTTTTGGGCTAACGCTGGTTCATAAAACTCTTAACTACTGTACTCTAAAGTACACTAACACCCATAAACTACCTATGTACCCCTAAACCGAGGACCCCCACATTGCCGCCACTCGATTAATTTTTTTTAACTCCTAATCTGCCGACCGCCACCTACGTTATACTTATGTACCCCTAATCTGCTGCCCCTAACACCGCCGACCCCTGTATTATATTTATTAACCCCTAATGTGCCCCCACAACGTCGCCGCCAGCTACCTACAATAATTAACCCCTAATCTGCTGACCGCAAAGCGCCGCCACCTACATTATAGCTATGTACCCCTAATCTGCTGCCCCTAACAACGCCGACCCCTATATTATATTTATTAACCCCTAATCTGCCCCCCTCAACATCGCCTCCACCTGCCTACACTTATTAACCCCTAATCTGCCGAGCGCACCGCACCGATACTATAATAAAGTTATTAACCCCTAATCCGCCTCACTAACCCTATAATAAATAGTATTAACCCCTAATCTGTCCTCCCTAACATCGCCGACACCTAACTTCAATTATTTACCCCTAATCTGCCGACCGGAGCTCACCGCTATTCTAATAAATGTATTAACCCCTAAAGCTAAGTCTAACCCTAACACTAACACCCCCCTAAGTTAAATATAATTTTAATCTAACGAAATAAATTAACTCTTATTAAATAAATTATTTCTATTTAAAGCTAAATACTTACCTGTAAAATAAATCCTAATATAGCTACAATATAAATTATAATTACATTGTAGCTATTTTAGGATTAATATTTATTTTACAGGCAACTTTGTAATTATTTTAACCAGGTACAATAGCTATTAAATAGTTAAGAACTATTTAATAGCTACCTAGTTAAAATAATTACAAAATTACCTGTAAAATAAATCCTAACCTAAGTTACAATTAAACCTAACACTATACTATCATTAAATTAATTAAATAAAATACCTATAATTACCTACAATTAAACCTAACACTACACTATCAATACATTAATTATATACAATATCTACAAATAACTACAATGAAATAAACTAACTAAAGTACAAAAAATAAAAAAGAACTAAGTTACAAAAAATAAAAAAATATTTACAAACATAAGAAAAATATTACAACAATTTTAAACTAATTACACCTACTCTAAGCCCCCTAATAAAATAACAAAGACCCCCAAAATAAAAAATGCCTTATCCGATTCTAAATTACTAAAGTTCAAAGCTCTTTTACCTTACCAGCCCTGAACAGGGCCCTTTGCGGGGCATGCCCCAAGAAGTTCAGCTCTTTTGCCTGTAAAAAAAAACATACAATACCCCCCCCAACATTACAACCCACCACCCACATACCCCTAATCTAACCCAAACCCCCCTTAAATAAACCTAACACTAAGCCCCTGAAGATCATCCTACCTTGTCTTCACCTCACCAGGTATCACCGATCCGTCCTGGCTCCAAAATCTTCATCCAACCCAAGCGGGGGCTGGCGATCCATCATCCAGTGGCTGAAGAGGTCCAGAAGAGGCTCCAAAGTCTTCATCCTATCCGGGAAGAAGAGGCGATCCGGACCGGCAACCATCTTGATCCAAGCGGCATCTTCTATCTTCATCCGATGACGACCGGCTCCATCCTGAAGACCTCCACCGCGGACCCATCTTCTTCCGGCGACGTCCAACTGAAGAATGACGGTTCCTTTAAGGGACGTCATCCAAGATGGCGTCCCTCGAATTCCGATTGGCTGATAGGATTCTATCAGCCAATCGGAATTAAGGTAGGAATATTCTGATTGGCTGATGGAATCAGCCAATCAGAATCAAGTTCAATCCGATTGGCTGATCCAATCAGCCAATCAGATTGAGCTCGCATTCTATTGGCTGATCGGAACAATCGGATTGAACTTGATTCTGATTGGCTGATTCCATCAGCCAATCAGAATATTCCTACCTTAATTCCGATTGGCTGATAGAATACTATCAGCCAATCGGAATTCGAGGGACGCCATCTTGGATGACGTCCCTTAAAGGAACCGTCATTCTTCAGTTGGACGTCGCCGGATGAAGATGGGTCCACGGTGGAGGTCTTCAGGATGGGGTCGGTCGTCATCGGATGAAGATAGAAGATGCCGCTTGGATCAAGATGGTTGCCGGTCCGGATCGCCTCTTCTTCCCGGATAGGATGAAGACTTTGGAGCCTCTTCTGGACCTCTTCAGCCACCGGATGATGGATTGCCAGCCCCCGCTTGGGTTGGATGAAGATTTTGGAGCCAGGACGGATCGGTGATACCTGGTGAGGTGAAGACAAGGTAGGATGATCTTCAGGGGCTTAGTATTAGGTTTATTTAAGGGGGGTTTGGGTTAGATTAGGGGTATGTGGGTGGTTGGTTGTAATGTTGGGGGGGGTATTGTATGTTTTTTTTTACAGGCAAAAGAGCTGAACTTCTTGGGGCATGCCCCGCAAAGGGCCCTGTTCAGGGCTGGTAAGGTAAAAGAGCTTTGAACTTTAGTAATTTAGAATAGGGTAGGGCATTTTTTATTCTTTGTTATTTTATTAGGGGGCTTAGAGTAGGTGTAATTAGTTTAAAATTGTTGTAATATTTTTCTTATGTTTGTAAATATTTTTTTATTTTTTGTAACTTAGTTCTTTTTTATTTTTTGTACTTTAGTTAGTTTATTTCATTGTAGTTATTTGTAGGAATTGTATTTAATTTATTTATTGATAGTGTAGTGTTAGGTTTAATTGTAGGTAATTGTAGGTATTTTATTTAATTAATTTAATGATAGTATAGGGTTAATAAATATTAATCCTAAAATAGCTACAATGTAATTATAATTTATATTGTAGCTATATTAGGATTTATTTTACAGGTAAGTATTTAGCTTTAAATAGGAATAATTTATTTAATAAGAGATAATTAATTTCGTTAGATGTAAATTATATTTAACTTAGGGGGGTGTTAGTGTTAGGGTTAGACTTAGCTTTAGGGGTTAATACATTTATTAGAATAGCGGTGAGCTCCAGTCGGCAGATTAGGGGTTAATAATTGAAGTTAGGTGTCGGCAATGTTGGGGAGGGCAGATTAGGGGTTAATACTATTTATTATAGGGTTAGTGAGGCGGATTAGGGGTTAATAACATTATTATAGTAGCACTCAGGTCCGCTCGGCAGATTAGGGGTTAATAAGTGTAGGCAGGTGGAGGCGACATTGTGGGGGGCAGATTAGGGGTTAGTAAATATAATATAGGGGTCGGCGATGTTAGGGCAGCAGATTAGGGGTACATAGGGATAATGTAAGTAGCGGCGGTTTACGGAGCGGCAGTTTAGGGGTTAATAATAATATGCAGGGGTCAGCGATAGCGGGGGCGGCAGATTAGGGGTTAATAAGTGTAAGGTTAGGGGTGTTTAGACTCGGGGTACATGTTAGAGTGTTAGGTGCAGACGTAGGAAGTGTTTCCGCATAGCAAACAATGGGGCTGCGTTAGGAGCTGAACGCGGCTTTTTTGCAGGTGTTAGGTTTTTTTTCAGCTCAAACAGCCCCATTGTTTCCTATGGGGGAATCGTGCACGAGCACGTTTTTGAGGCTGGCCGCTTGCGTAAGCAACTCTGGTATCGAGAGTTGAAGCTGCGTTAAATATGCTCTACGCTCCTTTTTTGGAGCCTAACGCAGCCTTTATGTGGACTCTCAATACCAGAGTTATTTTTATGGTGCGGCCAGAAAAAAGCCGGCGTTAGCTTTTCAAAACTCCAAATCTAGCCGTTGGAATTTGCAAGTGTAATAACCCTATCTTCGGTATTTGGGGCAGATTATAGTTTAGGTCTCTTAGGAGCCCAAAACATGCTCTCCAGAATGGTCTGAGCTTGGGACAATCCCACCACACATGAATCCATGTTCCAACCTGTCCACATTCTCTCCAGCATTGAGGTGACACATTGCTAAAGATCTGATGTAGACGTTTAGGCACTAAGTTCCACCTTGCTATTATTTTATAGTGTGTTTTCCATAAGGTGGAACAGTGAAGGTACTTTTTGGCTACTAGAATTTGTCTAAACCAGGTTTCGGTGTCCACTGTCATATACAGGTTTCTTTCCAGGTCTCTGTCCCAAGCAATCTGCACACTACTTTTTGTTAGGGGTTGGTCATTCATCAATAGAAAGTATGTAAAGGATACCAGTCCTCTAGGCTTATGATCCCTTTGCCAACAGCTCTCCCACTTGGTTCTATCTCTGATTTGTCCTTTAAGAAATCCCCAGTTTTGTATAAAGCTGTAAAATCTGTAAAATCTTGAAACACAATCTGTATGGAACCGAGAATCTTTCTATGAAAAGTTAAGGGGTAATCTACTCCTCATTTTCTGTTAAATCCCTTATCAGTAAATTCCCAATGTTTAACCAAAACCATATATGGGTTTCTTGGACACGCCAAATTATGCTCGCTACAATGTGCATAGGCGATTGGTGTGAAGCTACATTATGCAGATGTCAGTGTTTCTCCCAGAAGAGGAGTGTATCAACCATAACTGGGTCAATACCTACTCTGCTCCTGTAATATGAGGGTATCCATATAAGGTCTGAGAGTTTCAAATTATTCAGTATTAGATCTCTTTCTACTTCCTGCAATCTAAGGGAGGGATCTACAGTGCTCCAGCCTAAAATATGAGTAAGTCTGGAGGCATCATGATACAATATGACATTAGGTAATGCTAATCCTCCCTGTTTGATTGCTTTCTGTAATGTATGCCTAGATACCCGCGGTCTCTTGCCTTTCCAGATATATGTTGACACTAAACCTTGTAACTTATTAAGTATGACTCTAGGTATCTGTAGAGGAATACAGGAGTTTTGGCAGGAATGTATTTTTTTTAAATTTTATTATTTTTATTGACGTTAAATACAAGATACAACATACATGTGATATTTCAAAAGATGTGTGACTACAGAGGAGAAAAAAAATCAAAACAGGCATATTGTTGTGAATAAAAAAGTCATATCCATATAATCACAAAACAATTCAAATATGTATAAAATAATATAAACCTCACATTTTCAAATTTTTCTTCATTAAGGGTGCTTCATTAATACCCAAAAAAGGTGTGAATAATAAGTATTTCAAGGAATATAAAACCTGTGGTGCAAATAATTATTGACTTAAATTGAAGAAGCATATAAAAGACTAGTAAAAAGTTAAATATAGTGTATATAATAAAATATGATTGTATATGCAGTATTTTGCAAGGGAAACCTCGCAAGACACTCTGGACATGCTCACATGTGCCAGAATTTAGCATATGGGGTGGGGGGAAGGGGTAGGAGACCAGCCATTTAACAATATTAAAAGAGATAAAACAACACACACCTCACAGAAGCGACTTTATGTGTTCTCTCTTATCCTAATGATCATAAATACTGAACAGTAAATTAACATATAGGTTACTACATGACCAAAATTATCCCAAATAAGCTCAGCTAACAGAAGTATATAATGCATAATAGCTATCTGAGATAGGCAGGGCCGTCTTTAATATTGACTGGACCCTGGGCGAAAATTTTCTTGGGCCCCCCCCATGCAATTTTGCTCTCCACCCCAACATCCCAAAACAACTAAATCAATATTTTTTTATTATTATTAGCCCAGCAGGGGATTATCCACTGCTGAGCTAATCATTTAAAAAAATGAAATAAATTGCAATATGTGAAACTGGACCTAAGCAGTACTAATAAGTAAATAAATATATAAATTCCTGTGGATTCATTTAATATTCTTTTGAATGTGATTCTGGTGTGAGGTTATCTGGTTAAAGAGATTTAGGACAGCCAACAGGAGCAAAGCAAGGTAAAGACTGAGGAGGAGCATGGAAGTGCAGTATAAGTTTACTGACTGGAACAGCAGAACTACTATGGGAAGCTGTAAAATCTGAGACAGAGAGAAAACAAAAACTATAAAAATAAACCTTATATTAATATGTGAAGTATCAGCATGACACTATACATCAGCCACAGCAGCACATGTCCTTTCTTTGCTAGGAACAAGTTCCCTCTCACCTTGCACTAGACAATGCTGCATGGGGAGGGGGGGTGCATTCTTCCCACTATCAACTTTCTACAAAGCACTGTTCCCCTAACAAACTTCAGTTAGTTGATCTTAGGGCCACAGCAGAAAGAGCAGGGCTAAGGGGACCAGCAGACTGGATGCTGTCTGTCCAAGGCTGCATGGATACAGTGTGAGATGAGTCACACAGCCTCGAGACTGAAGAAAGCAGTGTGTGCAGCTGCACAGATGCTCAAATACTCAAGTGCCTGCCGCTCCAGCTTTCTGCTGCATGTGCCTACAGTCAGCCCTACCCAGAAACAATCCCCACAACCAGAGCAGTTACCTGGTAACAGTGGTAACCCCAGTAGGACCTTTCATGATGCAGTGGGAATGGCTGGATGCTGAGTTAGGGCTTTGCATTCAGTGCTGCACAGTGCACATCTAAAACAGCACATGGCAATAGCTTGGCATATCACATGACACCGGCACGGTCTGGCACAGTTTTAAAAAAAAAATATATAAGCAGAGTACTTTTGACTGTGACAGTATTAGGACTGAATGTGTGTGTTCCCCATGTCAAATCAGCAGTCTGGTATGAACCATAAAAAAAAAAAAAATTTTTTTTTTTTTTTTTTTTTTTTTTTAGGACTCTTGGGCCCCTCAACAGAAACTGGGCCCTGGGCAGCTGCCCCTTTTGCCCTGTGTTAAAGGCGGTCCTGGAGATAGGCATATGATTGTTAAACATTCTTACATTTAGCCTCATATTGTACAAGCCATCTAACCAGACTACTATATAAACTGAGTAATAGAAACAACACTAACTCACCAAGGTTGGCTGCTACACTTGTTTCTGTGGACAATTTCAGTAACTACAGACCCTTATAATATAAAGCTATATACTAAGTGTCTCAACATGAAAAACATTTAAACATAATTTAGAGCAGGACAGGTCTTCACTTCCAGAATGTCAACCTGCCTGGTTTGCTCTACGTTGAATAAAGATAATGCTGGCTATTAGATGTGTCTAACTTCAGTTTGTTGGCATGTCACTCAGCATATTGAATAGAGAGCAGAACCTCCAGCCACAGTTTGAGTCCTGTGTATGAATTGCACTACCCCACACCGGTCATTCTTAAACACATGGCTTCACTCCATCTGTCTCGGCACATTCTGCCAATATCGTTCCGGAAGCGTTGCGGACCAATCTTCACAAAATCAGCAGGCATTTCTCCTGCAATAGCCACCATGGGATAGCCTCTCAGTTCACGGAGTGAGCATAAATCCTGTTCTTGAGTTACAGCCGCATCTCCACTAGTGCCAGTAACAAATAAGAAAGGGAGATCTTCCAAGTTGTACCATCAGCACATATCTGCTGCATCAGCTGCGTCCGGGGTTAAGCTTAACAGAGAACTTTGGTGCCACATGGGGTCTGTCAACTTGGTGGGTAGCCATATAGGGAGATCCTCATCAGGGTAATTTTGTCTTTACTTATTAGGTTATATAAATCGTGGCATGGCTCCACTGTACAGTTGTAGGCAGGGACTTCTGCTTGTTGGGGGAATCCAAAATGGCCGCACATAGACCGGTAAGCGGGTGTATCTGTGAAGCCGCCCTGATAGCTAGTAGAATCTATGTTTCAAGGTTGGGATCTGTGAGCTGGTCATCTGCTTGTATATATGCCTCATTGCCTATTGCCGCAAACTCACAAAGCTGACACAGTACCAGCGTTAGGCTGAAGAAATGATCAGTGAGAAGCTGCAACATAGCCGATTCACAGTCATCTAAAGCCTCCAGCATGGTTAGAATTCTATTACAATCTCAAATCCAAAGGTAGCCGTCTGTTCTCCTGAAGTCTCCAGTAATACTGGATGCTATAGGTATCCCCTTATAATGTATATGGGCTTATGAAAGACCAATAAACATTTTTTTTTAGTAAATTAGAGACAGGAGCTTTTCACAAACATGACTTGTTCCTTTGGGGGCTGGCTCCGCCCCCCCCAGGAATGTAATTTTATTTGCTGCAATCCTCCCAGACCAAGAGATCTCCAAAAACTCCCAGGAACCCAAAATCAACCTAAACTCTGATAGTCTCTCTGCAAAATTCTTAGTGATGATCACTGATATATCTAGGCTAAGGTATACCCCCAAGTGTTTGAAGCTGTCTTTAGCCCAACAAAAAACTAAAGTCCCTCTTGAGACATTCAACATTCACTTTAAGTATCCCCACGGGTAGGGCCTTGGTCTTTGACACATTTAGCTTGTAATAGCTAATGGCTCCAAACTGTCTAATCAAATCCATGAGCGCTGGTAGTGAGGTCTGGGGGGATGTTAGTAAAAGGGTAATATCGTCATCAAAAATCGCTATTTTATGTCTAAAATCTCTGAAGTCTATCCCCTCTATTCTATCTTCTCTTCTGATTGCCTGTGCCAGAGGTTCTATCGCTAAGGCAAAGAGCAGAGGTGACAATGAACACCCCTGTCTAGTGCCATTTTAAATATTAAATTTTTCTGACTTAAAACCTAATCCTCTAACTGTGGCTGAAGGGCATGCATATAAGGAACCCACTGCAGTGATGAACTGATCTGGGAGCTTAAAAACCCTCAAGGTCTACCAAAGATATTCCCACCTCACCCTGTCCAAACTATCTCTGCGTCTAATGACAGGGCAAGGAGGGGTATTGCTAGTCTCTTAGCTTCTGTCAGTATATGTATTAGTCATATACTGCCCACCCAAAATAATAAAACCCCTAGCCTACACTAAACTGCCAATAGCCCTTAAAAGGGCCTTTTGCTGGGCATTGCCCCAAAGAAATCAGCTCTTTTACCTGTAAAAAAAAATACAAACAACCCCCCAACAGTAAAACCCACCACCCACACAACCAACCACCCAAATAAAATCCTATCTAAATAAACCTAAGCTCCTCATTGCCCTGAAAAGGGCATTTGGATGGGCATTGCCCTTAAAAGATCATTTAGCTCTTTTACATTGCCCACACCCTAAGCTAAAAATAAAACCCACCCAATAAACCCTTAATAAAACCTAACACTAACCCCCGAAGATCAACTTACAGTTTTGGAAGACTGGACATCCATCCTCATCCAGCCGGGAGAATTCTTCATCAAAGCGCCAAGAAGTCCTCAACGAAACCGGGAGAAGTCTTCATCCAATTGGCAAGAATTCATCCTCCAGGAGGGCAGAAGTCTTCATCCAGATGGCATCTTCTATCTTCATCCTTCCAACGCGGAACCGCTCATCTTCAAGACATCCGGCGTGGAGCATCCTCTTCATACGGTCCCAGCCATACACTGAAGGTTCAGCCAATCGGAATTAAAGGGTAAAAAATCCTATTGGCTGATGCAATCAGCCAATAGAATTGAGCTTCAATCCTATTGGCTGACCCAATCAGCCAATGAGATTGAGCTTGCATTCTATTGGCTGTTCCAAGGTGACGGTACGGATCTTGTAGTTATAGGCTGTACCGCTCACTTTTTAGCCGGAAAGGCAAACTCGTAATACCGGCGCTATGGAAGTCCCATTGAAAAATAACTTTTTGAAAGATGAAGTAGTAAAGTTGCGTGACGGACAAAAAAGTGTGCGGTACAGCTGTACCTACAAGACTCGTAATAGCAGCGGTAGTGAAAAAGCAGCGTTATGAAGCTTTTTCACTCATAACGCACAACTCGTAATCTAGCTGATATATTGGGACAATGTATTCTCTAATAAAAATACAGAGAATAAATAGATAACATTTAAAACTTTATTAAATAAATATACATATCAACAAATACCATATGGTTATAAAAATAAAAATAAAAAATCCAGGCCAATGTGGCCAAATAAAAATGTGTTAAGAGAGATTAGGAAAAAACGTACGGCATTTAAATTATTCAATGAAAATAGTACAGATTCAACATACCATATTTATAAGGAATATAACAAAGCATGCAAAAAAAGCAAAATTAACCAAAATTTAAAATGAAAAATTAATTGCAAAGGATTCTAAGTCTAACCCTAAAAGGTTCTTTAAGTACATAAATAGCATAAAATCTAAGAAGGACAATATACTGTAGGTACATTAAAATGCAGGGCGTATTTAGGTTTTGTGCTGCCCTAGGCACTCAAAATTCTGCTGCCCCCCCCCACCCCACCCCACCCCAGGTTTAAGGCCTTTTTTTAGACATAATATTTTTGGGGCAGGGTGTAAAAAATTAAAAAAATAATGTCTTTTTAAGTAGATGTTCACCAGGGCTTGCATTCACTCTGGTCACACACACACACACACACACACACACACACACACACACACACACACACATATATATAATATACAAAGAGAACAATTTCAACATGTGGTAGAGGCGCTCAGCTATACTGTAAACAATAAGTAAGTCCAAAAATATATATATTGAAAATTTGGAAATAGTCTTAGAAGTTGAATTTCATCACAATTGTGGATTCAATAGAGAAATTTCTGCTTACCAGCTATGTCCTCAGATCACATAATAGATATCATTAATCAGGTAGTACTCATATCCATTTGATAATAACCTTAATTATATTGATATATACTGTGATACATCCTAGATTCTAGCGCAGGTGAACTCTTTCTCATAAATATATATATATATATATATATATATATATATATATATATATATATATATATATATATATATATATTTATTAAGACATTATTTTGCAAGTCAGATGATTAAAGTGTTTATATCAGAAAAAAATATCCTTCACTGTATGATAGTTTGTCAGTAGGTAGTTGTTTAACCTTAAACATCTTCTTTGGTGGTTGACAGTTATTTAAGCAAAATATAGGCTTGGATAAATATGTAATGAATATACAAACTGGCCTTTAAAAGTACTTAAAAAATACAACAGTAGTTATGATAGGTTTAGGAATTGTATCCTAGGGGATAAAGTCACATGATACAATCACAATAAAGTATATACTTGTATTGTTTCTGTATGTATTAAATGCATACAACATATTTTCAGTTGTGTTTTAAGTCACATAGTTGTATAGATTTAGCAATAAATACTTATTCTTTGCATGTATGACAGATAGACAAACAGTAAATGTATTTAGTGACTAATCCGTTTAAGTATTTTAATGCCTAATGAAGATGTATTGAAGGGAGAAAGGCATATGCTGTTTCACAGTGGTCACGTTGTAGTGCACACTGCACTGTGTAGTCTGTGTGAGTCTGAATCATGCGGTGGAGCCAGGAAGAATACCGCATTCCCTCTCAGTCCAGCCCAGGCTGCGCAAGTGAGCTCCGCCTCCACTGTCACCACGTCATGCGCACCCACATACAATCCCATAGGATAGCAATAGCCGGGCCAGCCATTTAAGTAATTAGTAATTGGTTGATTTAGCTACCCGGCCCTGAGTTCAGTAGAGTGGCCCTAGGGACTCAAAATTCTGCTGCCCCTTAAAAATCTGCTGCCCTAGGCACCGGCCTTGTTGGCCTATGCCTTAATACGCCCGTTAACAGTGACAGGGAGAAGGCTGAGGTACTAAACCAATTTTTTTCTTCAGTATACACAAGAGAGGAACCAATGGACGATACTTTGGAACAAACTAGAACATGCCAGCCCATACCATTAACTGGTATTAACACGGTTATATTAATACACTTTTTACCTCTAAGTTTATTTTGTATCTAAGCCTCTGCAGACTTATCTTAGTTCTTTTGACAGGCTTGCATTTTAGCCAATGAACTAGCAGTGTCTTACTGTGAAAAACTGTCAAAATGCACTGATATAAGAAGCGGCCTTCAAGGGCTTAGAAATTAGCATATGAGCCTACTTAGGTTTAGCTTTCAAAAAAGAATACTTGAGAGAACAAAGCAAATTTGATGACAAAAGTAAATTGGAAAGTTGTTTAAAACTGCATGCCCTATCTGAATCATGAAAGTTTAATTTTGACTTAACTGTCCCTTTATCTATAATATCATTCAGAGCCTTTAAATTACCTTAGGGGGTTAAAATACTTTAAAAAGCTGTAGCGCTCTGGAGAGCCGCGCTAATCCTGATCCTTCTTCACAGAGCCCCAGGGTGCACTAATAGGAGGACTAGTATGTTAAAGTCGAAGGTCTTTTAGCGCAGGCCCTGGGATTTGCTGTGCTAAGCCTCCTATTAGAGTATGCCCCGGGCTATGTAAAGAAGGGTTGAGATTAGCGCGGCTCTCCAGTGTGCTAAAGGTAAGTACATAATGCTAAAGGTGACCCTTTTCACCTGTAGCAAAGGAACATTTACATTTGTTTATTATAAATTAATGTAAATGTTTCAGAAATGTTCAGAATACCGAGTGGCGAATATTCTAAATAGAAAGGTTTTTGAATATTCGTTACAAAATATTTAGCCAAACCACATTTTTTGCCTCTCCTTGTACACCTCTAAATCACCTAAATTACAAGTTATGCGCTAAACCCAGTGCGCAAATAACGCTAAAAATGTAGCGATACTGCACTTTCCATAGTGCTGCCATTAAAAGTTACACAAAAACCTTTTTAAACTGTGCGTTATGGTGCGTTAAGCTCCATACCGCACAAAAGCCAAGTCCTGATTTGATGTGCTCATGCATGTTTTTTCCCCATAGACATCAATGGACAAAAAGTGTTAGAAAAAACCTAACACCTGCGATTGCGGAATGGCGATTGCTTTAACGCATTCCCCATTGATGTCTATGGCGACAAGAAAGTTATGTCAAAACCTAACACCCTAACATAAACTCCTAGTCTAAATACCCCTAATCCGCCATCCCCCGACATCCCCGACACTAAATAAAGTTATTAACCCCTAAACAGTTGCCCCTGACATCGCCGACATAAAATAAAGCTATTAACCCCTAAACCGCAAACCCCCCACATCGCCAACACTACAATAAACCTATTAACCCCTAATACGCCGCCCCACCACATCACAAATACTAAACTAAAGCTTTTAACCCCTACACGCCGGCCCCCCACATAGCAACACACTAAAAAACTATTAACCCCTAAACCTAAAAACCCCTAACTTTGAATCATTAAAATAAAGTTACAATATAACTACCTTAAAATAAAAACTTACCTGTGAAATAAAAAAAAACTAAGCTTAAACTATAAATAAACCTAACAATACTATTTAAAAAAAAAACTAAATTACAAAAAAAACCATTCCTATTGGTTGAAATTTTCAGATCAGCCAATAGGATGAGAGCTGCTTAAATCGTATTGGTTGTTGAAATCAGCCAATAGGATTTCAGCAGCTCTCATCTTATTGGCTAATTTGAAAATTTCAGCCAATTGGAATGCAAGGTACACCAATATAAAAGGGGTACCTTGCATTCAATCTTCAGTGTGCGGCAGAGATCGCTTGATCGTGTTTGATGTTGGATATCCACGCCGCTGGCAAACCAAACCTGCTCTGTGCCATCACAGCTCCGCGCCACCGGGATGAAGAAAGATGTCCCATTGCTGGATGAAGATGTAGACACCTGGATAAAGACTTTACTCCGCCTCAAAGAAGATTGATGTCCGGACTTCAGGAACGGTGAGTAAATTTTTTGGGATTAGTGTTAGTTTTTTTTTGGGGGGGGGGGGGTTTAGATTAAGGCTTTTTTTCTTTTTTAATGGGCATTAAAGAGCTGATTGCCCTTTTAAGGGCAATACCCATACAAATGCCCCTTTAGGGGCAATGGGTAGATGAAGTTTTTTTTATTTTGGGGGTTGGGTGGGTGGGGGGTTTTACTGTTAAGGGGGACTTTGTAATGTATTTAATGTAAAAGAGCTGATTGCTTCAGGGCAATGCCCTACAAAATGTCCTATTTAAGGGCTATTGGTAGTTTATTGTTAGATTAGGGCGCTTTTTTATTTTGGCTTTTTTGTTTTTATAGGCGTATTAGATTAGGTTTAATTTTTATTATTTTGGATAATTTAATTTATTATCTTTTGTAATCTTAGTTTAGACTGTTTTTTTTGTAATTTTAGTTTGTTTTTTGTTCATGGTGTTAGGATTTTTTAATTTTGTAATTCAGGTTTGTTTATTTTTAGTTTATTTTAGTTTTTTAAAATAGTTATTTTAGCTTTATAGTTTAAGCTTTGTTTGTTTTTTTATTTCACAGGTTCGTTTTTATTTATTTTAAGGTAGATATATTGAAACTTTAATTTAAAGCTAGGGGGTGTTAGGTTTAGGGGTTAACAGTTTAATTTAGTGTGTCATGATGTGGGGGGCCAGCGGTTTAGGGGTTAATAGGTTTATTTTAGTATTAGCGATGTGGGGGGTCGGCGGATTAGGGGTTCATACTTTAATTTAGTGTTGGCGATGTGAGTGGGTGGCAGATTAGGGGTTAATAGGTTTATTATAGTATTTGTGATGCGGGGGTGGCGGTTTAGGGGTTTTTATGTAGTTTATGGATGTTAGTGTACTTTGTAAAACATTTTTGTTTCGCAAAATCCATAACTGTTGGTCTTTTTTGGCTGAATGGATAGTGGCTGAAAAAGCTATAAATATTAAATTAATATTAATTAGCGGAAAATTATAGCTATAATAATATAATATTTAATACTGTACTGTTAAACAAGTTATGGTTTATGATATCAAACATTACATCTTAGAGAGTTTTATATATATATATATATATATATATATATATATATATATATATATATATATACAGTATATAAATATAAATGCAGTATATACAGTATATATATATATATATATATATATATATATATATATATGTACTAGCAGTGTAAAATGCAAGCATTCGTTATCTGCAGATGTCTTGAAAAATACTAAAGAGCTCTTTTTAATCTATTGAGAGAATAGTGTTTTCACATCAGAGCAACTTTGACAGTGTATTTTGTCCCGTCAATGAAAATTGGAGCTTTGCTTGAAGAAGCATTTTGATCATTATAGTCCAGAAAGAATATAGCACTCTGAATCAATCAATGACAGGAAAACATTTCAACAAACTAAGCTTAGTTGTGCAAGTAAATCTCTCCAGATAGATTTCTCATAGCTTTTGTGATTGTTATATGCAACAAAATTAAAATGATTTTTTTAGCATATTTTTCAGAACTGATATCTAACTAGCTCTCTGAGTCTAAATATAAGGCTTTTCTTATGAAAAAAAAACCTTGAGTAATCCTCTATGTTCTGTACAACATCTTAAAAATACTCAGAGAATCTGTCAGAACACATACATGGTAATGCAGAAAACAAATTAGCTTTACTATGACTTTTTCTTTCCTCTCTTAAACCTTTTTTGAATTTACTGACATTAATGATTTCATTTTCTAATTATCCACAGTTGTATATGTGTATTCTGGAGTTTTTCTTTTACATTGTATTGATATTTTGAAATCATGATGAAGATAAAGGATTTGAATTCATGAGACCCAGCCATAGAGTTCATAAAAATAAAATACCCCATCCACAATCGTATCAATGACAATATTTGCAGCAGGAGTTGCTCAATGTACAAATTAGCTGCACAGCATTTTAAATATGACGGTAGATATATTTCAAATCCCCTTGAATATTTTTGGTATTTTTTGATTGACAATATATATATATGTGTGTGTGTGTGTGTGTGTGTATATATATATATATATAAGCAACAGGAGAAAACTCTCACTTCTAAATCAATCTGCCAGGGTGCTTGCAAAAATTGAATAATAGCAATGAACAAATGGCAGCACTCACTGGTCCTTTAAATGAATATCTTTATTTATGTGACGTTTCGGGGACCGTATCCCCTTCCTCAGACGGTCTGAGGAAGGGGATACGGTCCCCGAAACGTCACATAAATAAAGATATTCATTTAAAGGACCAGTGAGTGCTGCCATTTGTTCATTGCTATTTATATATATATATATATATATATATATATATATATATATATATATATATATATATATATATATATATATATATATTATTATCATTATTATTATTATATTTATTTATTTATTTATTTATTTATTTATTTATTTATTTATTTATAAAGCCCCAACTGATTCCGCAGCGCTGCCCATCGGTACAAGGATAACAGTACAATGGAGAAACAATACGACAACATTTTACAGAAAAAAAACAGGGGGAATTGAGAGCCCTATTCCTGTGGAACTTACAATCTATATTGTGTATGTGTATATATATATATATATATATATATATATATATATATATACACACACAGTATATATACATGTACATTTGTACACATATATATACATATATATATACACCCACACATATAGATATATAAATATATATATATATATATATATATATATACACACACACACATATATATATATATATATATATATATACACACACACACACACATATATATATATATATACACACACACATATATATATATATATATATATACACCCACACATATAGATATATAAATATATATATATATATACACACACACACACACATATATATATATATATATATATATATATATATATATATATATATATATATATATATATATATGTGTGTGTGTGTATATATATATATATATATATATATATATATATATGTGTGTGTGTGTGTATATATATATATATATATATATATATGTGTGTGTATATATATATATATATATATATATATATGTGTGTGTGTGTGTGTGTATATATATATATATATATATATATATATATATATATATATATATATATATATATACACACACACACACACACACATATATATATATATATATATATATATATATATATATATATATATATATATATGTGTGTGTGTATATATATATATGTATATATTTTTATTTATTTTTCTAGTTTTCATAAATGATCAACACTGGTGATTTAAACCGTGCTTGGGGACTATACATGCAAATTATTATTGTAGCACTCCCAATTTTCCTTAGACAACAACCATAAGTTTGTAATGCACTACTTAGATCTGCCAAGAAAAGGAGTGTCTGAGGGCAAATGAGAGTTCAAATAAGAAAGCCGGAATTAGGTAATAGAAAGTTGTGACACAAAAAAACACCCTCCAGCCTTGATCTGTCAGCTTGTGGCAACTTTTGTTAGCGCCCCCAAATTTTAAAGTTTAGAACCAATAGAGAAAAAAGGCAATAGAGGATAAAAAAACACATGAAACATTAATGTTCCTTTTATGATTTCATATAAATGTTAGGGCATTATGAAAATATGTTTAAGCATATTTTTCCCAAAATAAAAAAAGATTTAATTGTGCAAATTTAACTGTGATGAGTGATTGACTAAGCAGAGGTCAGTAAGTGTCTGAGTCTACAATAGTAAGTGTCCAGCAAAAGATGTTGACTATGTTGAAAAACATGCTGACGTCAAGCACAGACTAAGATGCCTGGCAGATGTGGGGTGCAGAGTTGGGTACCCTCTCAGTGAACATCTTTAGATACTTTATAAGAAAATGTTGGTAACAATAACACCTAGACCAGGTTCCACAGTGCACTAGATTTAGAGAAAGATGATTTCTACATCTCATCCAAAATAAAAAAAAATATAGACTGAATATAAATATTGGGGTCCATCCGATAAAAATCGTCGCCCGCAAAAGCCGGCAACGCCAATATTTGCGCGGGTTTGGTATCACATATACGGCGTAACCTAGAAGTTACGCGCGTATATTTCTGCCGTCGCCCGTAGTTTTTTGGGCTATAGGCAGGTATACCAAACCAGCCCGGTTTGGTATCCAATATGCAGCGTAAGGACTTACGTGGCGAAAATGGAGAAAACTTACTCCATTTTCACCTCGCCACAAAAAGCAGCCGTAAGAAGCCTTACGCTGAGTATTGGAGCCCCGTAACTCCCTAAACTGGCTGCTAAAATAAACCTAACACCTAACGCATGCGCAATGTCTATCTCCCTGTCAACCGCGATCTTCTAAAATAAACCTAACACCTAACGCATGCGCAATGTCTATCTACCTGTCAACCGCGATCCCCCCCCCCCCGAAATCCCTAATAAAGTTATTAACCCCTAAACCGCCGCTCCCGGACCCGCCGCCATCTACATAAACTAACCCCCTACTGTGAGCCCCTAAAACCGCCGCCATCTACCTTATCTATCCCCTAATTAGAACCCCTTACACCGCTGTCATCTACCTTATCTATCCCCTAATCTGACCCCTTACACCTCCGCCACCTATATAAAAATTATTAACCCCTAATCTAATCCCCCTATACCGCCGCCAGCTATATTAATATTATTAACCCCTAATGTAAGCCCCTTACACCGCCGCCATCTCTATTAAAATGATTAACCCCTAATTTAATCTACCTACCCCGCCGCCAGCTATATTATCTATATTAACCCTAAGTATATTATAGTTAATATAGGTATTACATTATATATATTAACTATATTAACCCTAATTATATTAGGGTTAATATAGTTACTATAGTATTTATATTAACTATATTAACTCTATCTAACCCTAACACCCCTAACTAAATTTATATTAAATTAATCTAATTCATTTATAAACTAAAATATTCCTATTTAAATCTAAATACTTACCTATAAAATAAACCCTAAGATAGCTACAATATAATTAATAATTACATTGTAGCTATGTTAGGGTTAATATTTATTTTACAGGTAAATTGTTAATTATTTTAACTAGGTATAATAGCTATTAAATAGTTATTAACTATTTAATATCTACCTAGTTAAAATAATTACCCAATTACCTGTAAAATAAATCCTAACCTAAGTTACAAATACACCTACACTATCAATAAATTAAATAAACTACAAACATCTCTCTAAAAATACAATTAAATTAACTAAACTAAATTACAAAAAAAAACAAACACTAAATTACAAAAAATAAAAAAAAGATTACAAGATTTTTAAGCTAATTACACCTATTCTAAGCCCCCTAATAAAATAATAAACCCCCAAAATAAAAAAAATTCCCTGCCCTATTCTAAATTAAAAAAATTTCAAAGCTCTTTACCTTACCAGCCCTTAAAAGGGCCTTTTGTGGGGCATGCCCCAAAGAATTCAGCTCTTTTGCATACAAATACAATACCCCCCCCATTACAACCCACCACCCACATACCCCTATTCTAAAACCACCCAAACCCCCCTTAAATATACTTAGGGGCTCACTTTAGGGGGTTATAGATATAATATAGCTGGCAGCGGGGTACGGGATCGACGGTTTAGGGGTTAATAACTTTATTAGGTTGCCGCGGGGTACGGGAGCGGCGGTTTAGGGGTTAATAGCTTTTTTATTGTTAGGATAGTGAGGGGGGATAGCGGATAGAGGGTTAGACGTGTCGGGCTTTGTTAGGGAGGCGTGTTAGACGTGTCGGGCTATGTTTAGGAGGCGTGTTAGACAGTGAGGGTGATTTAGACTTTAGTCAGGTTTTATAGGCGCCGGCAGTTTCTAACGTGGCGCAAGTCACTTGCGACTCCAAAAATCTGTACTTACGCAGATTTCTGGACATCGCTGGTTTGTGAGACTTGCGCCACTTTAGCAAGTGACGGCGCCGCATATTGGATGGCTCGAGTTGCGAGCTGAAACTGCGGGCGACGTGGGTTCCCTCGCTTGCGCCGCAAACTGCGATCTATATCGGATCGCGCCCATTGTGTAATGGAGAAAAATATAATTTTACAAAATTACCATTGTAAGAATTTTCAAAAAAGCATAATATAATAAATATAATTTGTAGGCATTAGGTGTGCTGTAGAATAGACCTCATCTAATGCATTCATGTTTTGTTTAATTTATCCCACTCGCCTATTTCAAGGGACATGAAACCCAATTTTTTTCTTTCATGATTAAGAAAATTAAAACTATTGTCTAATTTGATTCATTCTATTGATATCCTATGCTGAAAAGCATATCTAGATAGGCTTAGTAGCTGCTGATTGGTGGCTGCACATAGATGCCTCGTGTGATTGGCTCACCCATGTGCATTGCTATTTCTTCAACAATGCATATCTAAAGTATAAAGCAAATGAGATAATATAAGTAAATTGGAATGTTGTTTAAAATTGTAATTTCTATTTGAATCATGAAAGAAAAATTTAGGGTTTAATGTCCCTTTAACAATAAAGAAGGAAGAATATATTTAATTTTTACTATTCTCTATATTTATAAATCAACAATGTTATCAAGTTATATTTGTTAACATTACATAATAATGAGATGAGATTATCAGGTATTGGTTTTAGCATACATCTAAATTCATGTAGTCTGTCTTCCAATAGCAATTACATTTTTTTTATCTTTTTGTGTACATATATATTTTTTCTATACATAAGGTTTAAGAGAATCAATCTAACAATGCACTGAAATACAGTTAGAAGTAAAGTTGCTGCAGTTATAATAGAATAACTGAAGGGACTTGCTTGTTACTGAAACAAATATGGAAATTAACTTAAAAATAAAATAGGTATATCAGCACCATTTTAATAGCTGAAGCTTAAATTGCATGGAAATGAATAAAAGGTAAAGAGAATGCATTTAAATTAAAGCTGTGTCTTAGAAACAACCAGCATCATAATTACTACAGCTTTTTACTAGTTATTTCCATACAGCATTTTCTGTAATTAGAGGATGACTCCTCTAGTTATAACTGCACCTTTACTTTGAAAATGATTTCCATAAAACATTTTCTGTAATACGTTTGAATACTCCAATGGAAGTCAAAGGTATTTAAACTAAACCTGAAAGCTTATTGTGCACCTAGCTGACCCTGGTGACATTATAGAAATACAGTGAGTTTAGGAAAGCAGACAATGTTTAACGTATCTTATTTAAAGTGCCATAAAACATGTTGAGATCTGTGCATATTCTAAAAGGGCTAATTAAGTAAAAATAGATTGCATAAAAAAATATTAAAAATGCTGGCACGTATTTTAAAAATCATTTTCAAAAATAAAAAAAGTTAGTTACATAGCCATGCTGTCTGGAGTAGTCTGATCCACCCCCCTTATCAGTGTTTAGCATCAGAAACATAGGCATTGTATTTCAACTGGGTTCACAGTAGCGTATTTGCTTCTAGGCCTGCTCCAGCAGATAATAAGTGTTAAAGTCTTGTATTCTACAAAATCAAAACTGGATAAAGATACAGCCATAGGAGGAATTGTGTGGGGGGAGTTAGAGCTGTACAATTCAGAAACTTAAAAGAAAGGGTTAATGGCGATGCACTGCAGTATAAGTCTGCAGGTAAAGTAATTAAAGTACATATTATATTTTGTCTTTATCCTAAATTGTTGTATGTCCCTTTAAGGTGGGGCTGTTACTGCTTGCCCATAAGCCAATCTTAGTTTAATGGTTGTGGTTATGGAGGTGGGGATAAAAGACAGGAAGAGTTTAAAACTCCCTTTTTGGATAATTGTTATTGGAACTTAATTTTGGAGATGTATTAAAGCTGTAAGTAAATTCTTAAATGTTTTATTGCACTGTTGATTGCATATAACTATTGGGGTAGATCACAATCCTTTAGAAAAACGTATCAAATGATTTATCTACAAAAATCCCCATAAATAAAACTTTAATGAGGATTTTCTGTTGAAAACTGTTAGATATGTTTTTCTAAAGAATTGTGTTTAACCCCTATGCTTTTAAAGTTAGTACCAGGGCAGAAATATACATCTTAGCGCTAGCTGAACATATTTGGGAAACCAAGCAGGGTTTTTTAAAGCATTTCTAAGTTCACCTTCAGATCGAGAAATATAAGTAGCATAAACAGCAGAATTCCAACAGACAAGCTTTAATAACACGACCTAAGACATCCTGCAGGCAGAAGAAGCTGCCCTAATTCTGAAAGAATAACCAGAGAAACAGGTAACGTTAAAACCTAACCGAAAAAGAAATAGCCTAGTATACAAAACAAAATTATCAGTGCTGAGGTGAACTAATAATGGGCTGTCCGCAGACATAAACAAAGTAAGAGATTATCAAAACTTCCAAAACTAACCAAGTAAGTGTTTGGGCCAAAGGCTTGTTACACCAGGAGGTCTGAAAGCATCCTAAATTTGTGTCCATTAATAGGTTGATGTGTGCTGCAGTTGATGGACTCAGATTTGAAGATTCCTTTAAGTAAGGAATTAATTGAATAAAGTGAAAGGAACGGTTGACTATCAAGATCTAACAACATCTGATGTTTAATACCTGAGAAATATGACTTAATAATGTTGAAAGATAGTTTATGACAGGTATGGGGAAAAAAAAAAAAGCAGAAATAAGCAACAACTTCTGTGTAAACTGTTTGGCAATATTTAAATAGCTTTGGAATAAAAAAAAAAAAAAAGATGACTATTCCAACCACCCATAAAGGTAGACCACGTTTTCAAATCTGACAGGGCTCCATAGTCAGACTGTCACCATGAGGAAGGTTGTGAAAAAAGGGTAAATAGCCTAGAAATTAAAGATTTTTCTTTCAGAATAATCTTTGTGGCAAAATTAAGGGACACTATCAGATGCTGCAACTCAGGGTGAGTTCAGTGAAAGATTGTGGAACAATAGCAGACCAGATACTAAATATGAGTAAGCTTGTCAAGTTGCAAGCTAGCTTCTACATAGACAGAGTCAAACTGAACTCCTAAAATAGTAAGTTTACTGAAAAGGCCTAAGGTCCTAATATCAGCTACTGAGAGTAGCCAATGATCTTTGGTATCAAGAATGGGAAAAAATATGCATGTTTCCAGGTGTAGATGCGTTAGAGATGATTTAGAGATGATTCCATAAATGTCTTTTAATGGAAATATGATAAATTCATTTATTTATTTCTGCTTCTAATGTCTAAGGTGTATGTACATTTTGCTAGAGGTGTATAATTTACTAGTCACCTGCATGAGTTTGTTATTCAGAATTTATTTCACACATAAGTGCCCCAGAGACTGATGAATTGGGGAGCACTAGATCTGTTGAGTGATAAAAAATAACTTTGGATTTGTAATATAAACACAAAAATATTTTTGCGCTCTACTTGTAATCTAGCCCTAACACTTTGATTCCCCCTTTGTCCCAAAACATAAATATATTATATATACATTATATATTATAATATATATTTGATTTTCATGTGCAAATGAGAAAGCATTTTAAACTTTTTGTGAACCTAACAAAAATATGAAACGGCCACAACATTTAAGGAAAGAGCTCTGTAAATACCTGTACAGACGAAAAACAAGATGGAAACAAGGGAAAGGGAACACCTACAAAAACAAAATAGAGTAAACCTGGGCCAAACAAAACACATAACAGACTCCAACAAATGACCCCAGATCCACACACCTAGACCACTTCCCCTCCACGCCCCATGGAAACCCCTCATCCCAATGGAACAGAAAAGAAAAAAAGAAAACTGTAAAATTAAAACATATTAAGCTCCAAAAAGAAAAGAAAAGTGATTTACATGCTGTTACTCTTAGTGATTCCTTGTGAGTCTTACTTCCTTATTAAGAGCATGAAATACGTTTTTTCACCCGAGAATGAGAGATGAGTAAAATACATAAACTTTAGTAAAATAGCATTAAAAATACACCAAGGCGCTTAGACCTGACATACAATGTCCTCTGACGTGTTTTGTGTGTTATTTTGAGCTTTATCAAAGATATCTTTATTTTGGGGCATATTGTCATAAAGGTACTTTAAGTTCTGTGAATTGTGGACCATGGAAGACAGGATCCATTAAAAAGGAGTTATACCAAATGGGTAAATTATTAACCTTTTGTGCTGATTCTTTTGTTTAGGATTTAAAATTAAAACATGCCAGCAAGAATATCCCCCTTTCCCACAAGAGAAAACATATAGGTATAACCTGCACACTAAATCAAACTAAAATCTTTAAAATCTAGCTTCAATAGAAAGTCTAAGTAGCCATTAACAAAAAAATATATTAAAAAAAAAGTATTACTCTTGTAATAAAAAAAATCTTATACGCCAAAGCACAAAAGACCCCAATCTACATAAAAAATAACAACCCCCAAAAAGAGGAGCAACAAATCATGTATCCCCGAAGCCACAGGAAAAGAGAACAACATATCAGTACTGGAAGTGAGCAGAAGGCACAGGAAATGACACGTAGATGGTTCACTCCAGTGCTGGAACTGCTTGCGACTACAGACCTAGCGGTTTTAGGGCTTCATTTATCAAGAAGCAGTTACTGATCCTGAGGCCCATCGTTTCAGGATCGCCTGAAATGAAAGTTAGGTGGTGGATTGAAATCATCCAGATCCGATCAGGATGATTGACAGCCCCTGCTAGCAGCTGATTGGCCGCCAGTGAGCAGGGGGCAGCATTGCACAAGCATTTCTGGCGATTTCCAGCTGACATGATTTGCTAAAGGGAATCATGTCCGCTCGACCATTGTTAAATGGAGCCCTTAACATTTACATGAGAGGAACAGTGCAAATAGTAAAATGTGATCACTTTCCTGGGTACTTTTATATCCCTTTAAAAGCTGTTTTTTGACAACTTAAAGCAATTGTACAATTGTTTTCAGTTGTTACAAAAATAGATGTGCAGGATCATTATGTCATATATAATAGTAACAGTCAGGTTTTATGTTCTAACAGTACCTTTGGAAACTAACAGCCTTTGCTACTGCTTGAGCTAATCAGCTCTTGAGCAAATATAGTTTGCTGGCTAACCAGTCACTACTGATAGCAACAAGACTGCCACTATGCTGTAGCTTTGTCACTATCAGTAGGAGCTTCCATAGATTTATGAGAATAGACAATGATCTTTAGTACTAACAATGGGAAAAACATAGTTATGTTTCTTGGTGCAGGTGTATTAGAGATGATCCAGGGGACATAGTGCTGAAGTTAAAAAAATGTCTATCAATGGAAATGTGATAAATTCATTTATTTACTTCTGCTTCCAATAAAGTCTATGGTGTATGTACATTATGCTAGAGGTGGAAGATAATTTACCAGACATTTGCATTAGTTTATTATTCAGCACTTGTTTCCCAAACAAATGCTGAATACGGACTCACTAGCGGCATTTGACTATTTTTGTCACTGGATTTATTAATGCAAAAATACTGCACACAAATATCTGTGCAAATCCAGATACTACTTAAAGACCTGGAAACTGGTAGAGGAAGAACATTCAAGGTTGGAGCTCTGGCAACATGTGGTGTTGAGCGTCGGTTCCCTGTTATCATAGTGGAAAAGGTACAAGTAACATAAGCAGTGTTAAATGAGCCTTACACAAGCATGGACGGTTACATTAATTGCGGACGAGTTCCTTTACTCTGAACCAGCCAGGGTGTAGTCCATTTACCCTATGTGTCTTGCACATTAAGTTCCTGTGGACTTATAGCACTATCGGGAACGTGTGGTTATGCACAAAACACCTGGAACAAGATGGGACTGACTGATGTCCGGAACATGTACTCTGCAGGAGCCAGAATGTTTAGTTCAAATTGATATAGCAGTTCCATATACATTTATTTCATGTTATCTATTTACACATCTATGTTAGTGTTTGTTACTTAGAGCATTGATGGTTGTGAAGACAAAATTAACTGAATGGGTTTCAGTGCAGCCTGTGTCATTCTTTAGCATATTAAAATAATAAATGCTCACTTTGAATTTATACACTGATACGACTGCTTGCACACTGCCTCAAGATTATGCATTATTAGTAACTGAGAGCACCTGTTATTATTATTTCTATTTTCACTTATAGAATCAACAATAAATAGCAGTAAACTACCATACAAAGAGAAAGTGAAATTGCTAAATCATTCAAAATTGATGATATTGCCTCACAGTTCCCTTCTTCAGATTTTTTTCTATCTGCCTGTGAAGGGACAACAGAAATACTCAGTGAATGATAAATTGAGAACCGATTATTTAAAAAGCACTTAAACACCAAAAAACCTTTTATCATGCATATGAAACAGCATCAATTAAACATGTTAAATCTGTTTGAAGTACTGATATTGATACAGGAAATGCTTGTTTGTGTAAAACTGATCCCTGGGGATAGATTGTTCACTGGCTAATAAAGACTCCCACAGCTCTGTTTGTTAACAAGTATTTTTATTCAGGATAGTAATATCTTTTTTTTTTTTTTTAAATACTGATGTATGCAAACAACAGAAAAATAAAAGTGACTTTAATGTCCTTTTAAAGGGCCATAATAATGTCATTTTTCAACTATTATTTAATTAATAGAGCACAGCATGGAGAAACAGTATTCTATTATTACTCCGGAGGTTTTTAGACATTTCTATATTTTGAGTGGTAATAGGGTGCGTGGTGATATATGTGCAGAACTCAACTGGGCAGAACCCCTCCCCCATTTGTTTTAGTTTTATATTTTGAGTGGCACGCTAACAGTTGTGCGCAAGTGAAAAGAGGTTTAGGCAGCTCTTAACGCATTTACTGGAGCACAATTGAATGTAACCCGTGTTGGGTTAGGGCGACTTCAGAGCTCTGGTTAACTGTTATGTTTGATCAAAAATACAATTAAAAGTACAGTTACAATCATAATAACACTATCTAATAATAATGATATATAAAATTTAAATAGAACTTTACAAAGGCTCAAAGATATACACATATAAACATGTAAAAACATATGTATACATATATAGACATATATATGAGTATTGGAGCACTTTGCACTCAAGTAGCTGAACACATGTAAAATCATATTTATGCAATATTCATATTAAATAAACTATGTATTTACTGTTAATATTTCCCATTCCAATGTTCTTCACAAAGGGGAATATGTTCTAAGTATTTTTAAAAAGATATTCCTAAATATATCTGTATATATCTATACATACACACACACACATGTGTATATATATATATATATATATTTATTTATATATATATAAGCTACACATGACAGGCGGCATAAGTAATCAAAAGTGATTAGACTTTTGTATCAAAGTAGTAACTTTAATTGGTGCAGACCCATAAAGCAAATAGTAATACATAAGGAAAAAACTCACCCACAGATGCGGTGAGCCAGAACCCCCAAAGTATGCAAGAGTCTTTAAATAAAGACAGGGAATTCAGCAGCACATCTTTTAATCTTCAAGTCTAAATTTATTTATCATTGTCATAATTGACAGTAAAAATATTTGGCTTGTCTCAGTGGCGGAAATGTGACACATCCCCAAATGCACAAATGTACGCATCCAACAATGTCATAAATGTGACATACAAATTACAGTTTCAAACATATATACAAATTAAAAAGAACAGGAAAAGGTACTGTATATGTCTCAAATCAATAGGGAACAGCAACACCACAGCCGTCACCAGGCTTCACAAAAGGATGTTGCCTGAACGGGTGAAAAATAGGATCTATGTTGTCCCCTCAGACATATCATATACACACACGCTATGTGAAAACAATATAGTACTAGAAGAGAGTCAAGCAACACCCGTCCTCTACTAGCCACAACCTAACTGGAAGGGAAATTAGCTAGCAAGGAAAACTCCTCCGGGATCTATGCTGAAACGCTCCTATACAAACACTGCACAAAGTATCAAGATACGTCAAGTAACGACACCTGCAAACAGATACAAATACATGTACAGAGTGATATGCAGTAATGATACGCTAAAAAAAACTCATACAGTCTTTAGACTCTTCGATCCAGGCGTAGCAGCTGTGACGACATGCAGTCACTGTATCTCAAGCTGCGCAGGAATGGCTCTGGACACACGCAGACTTAAACACGCAGATCCCGGTACAGACTTAAGTCTCAAGTCTAGCTGCATACATCTGGACTTCCTTAATCGGTGAGACTCCCATGCATGTAGTCACAGCTGCTACGCCTGGATCGAAGAGTCTAAGCTGTTTGTGAAATTGGATGCAAGGTGGTGGTGAGTCTCACAGGAAGCGACTTACTTTTGCTAATCTGGAGGAAAAAAATACCATTTCCAAATATCCGATGGCCTTTGCTGATCACTTTTCAAGACTTTTGTCAAGGTATTAACCTGCCTTTATCTGTGCGCTAACTGGCTCACAGAAACCCGCACTGAAGGGACGATATACAAGGCAAAAGGATATGCTTGGATATTATGGTCTTACAACTGTCCTCCATGTTTAAAGACTGTATGAGTTGTTTTTAGCATATCATTACTGCATAACACTCTGCACCTGTATCTGTTTGCAGGTGTCGTTACTTGACGTATCTTGATACTTTGTGTAGCGTTTGTATAGGAGCGTTTCAGCATAGATCCCAGAGGAGTTTTCCTTGCTAGCTAATCTCCCTTCCAGTTAGGTTGGGACTAGTAGAGGATGGGTGTTGCTTTACTCTCTTCTAGTACTATATTGTTTTCACATAGCGTGTGTGTATATGATATGTCTGATGGGACAATATAGATCCTATTTTTCACCCGTTCAGGCAACATCCTTTTGTAGAACCTGGTGATGACTGTGGTGTTGTTGTTTCCTATTGATTTGAGACATATACAGTGCCTTTTCCTGTTCTTTTTAATTTGTATATATGTTTGAATCTGTAATTTGTATGTCACATTTATGACATTGTTGGATGCGTACATTTGTGCATTTGGGGATGTGTCACATTTCCGCCACTGAGACAAACCAAATATTTTTACTGTCAATTATGACAATGATAAATTAATTTAGACTTGAAGATTAAAGGAAGTGCTGAATTCCCTGTCTTTAGTTAAGGACTCTTGCATACTTTGGGGGTTTTGGCTCACCTCATCTGTGTGTGAGTTTTTTCCTTATGTATATTTATATATATATATATATATATATATATATATATATATATATATATATATATACATACAGTATCTCACAAAAGTGAGTACACCCCTCACATTTTTTAAAGTATTTTATTATATATTTTAATGTGACAACAACACTGCTGAAATGACACTTTGGGCATGGAGTTCACCAGAGCTTCACAGGTTGCCACTGGAGTCCTCTTCCACTCTTTCATGATGACATCACGGAGCTGGTGGATGTTAGAGACCTTGTGCTCCCCCACCTTCCATTTGAGGTTGCCCCACAGATGCTCAATAAGGTTTAGGTCTGGAGACATTCTTGGCCAATCTATCACCTTTACCCTCAGCTTCTTTAGCAAGGCAGTGGTCGTCTTGGAGGTGTGTTTGGGGTCATTATCATGTTGGAATACTTCCCTGCAGCCCAGTCTATGAAGGGAGGGGATCATGGTCTGCTTCAGTATGTCACAGTACATGTTGGCATTCATGGTTCCCTCAATGAACTGTAACTCCCCAGTGCCGGCAGCACTCATGCAGGCCCAGACCATGACACTCCCACCACCATGCTTGACTGTAGGCAAGACACACTTGTCTTTGTACTCCTCACCTGGTTGCCACCACACACCCTTGACTCCATCTGAGCCAAATAAGTTTATCTTGGTCTCATCAGACCACAGGACATGGTTTCAGTAATCCATGCCCTTAGTCTGCTTGTCTTCAGCAAACTGTTTGCGGGCTTTCTTGTGCATCATCTTTTGAAGAGACTTCCTTCTGGGATGAAAGCCATGCAGACCAATTTGATGCAGTGTGCGATGTATGGTCTGAGCACTGACAGGCTGACCCCACACCCCTTCAACCTCTGCTGAAAAGCTGGCAGCACTCATTTTCCAAAGACAACCTCTGGATGTGATGCTGAGCATGTGCACTCAACTTCTTCGGTCAACCATGGCGAGGCCTTTTCTGATTGGAACCTGTCTTGTGAAACCGCTGTATGGTCTTGTCCACTGTGCTGCAGCTCAGTTTCAGGGTCTTGGTAATCTTCTTATAGCCTAGGCTATCTTTATGTAGAGCAAAAATTCTTTTTTTCAGATCCTCAGAGAGTTCTTTGCCATGAGGTGCCTTGTTCAACTTCCAGTCACCAGTATGAGAGAGTGTGAGAGTGATAACACCAAATTTAACACACCTGCTCCCCATTCACACCTGAGACCTTGTAACGCTAACGAGTCACATGACACCGGGGAGGGAAAATGGCTAATTGGGCCCAATTTGGACATTTCCACTTAGAGGTGTACTCACTTTTGTTGCCAATGGTTTAGACATTAATGGCTGTGTGTTGAGTTATTTTGAGGGGACAGCAAATTTACACTGTTATACAGGCTGTACACTCACTACTTTACATTGTAGCAAAGTGTAATTTCTTCAGTGTTGTCAGATGAAAGGATATAATAAAATATTTACAAAATTTTGAGGGATGTACTTACTTTTGTGAGATACTATATATATATATATATATATATATATATATATATATATATAGGTATAGATATATATTGTATAAAAAACATCATATATACAGTGTATATAGGAATTGTATTTAAGAATAAATAGATCATGTTCTTCTATTGGAAGAACATTGGAATGTGAAATATTTATATTTTATGTCAGGTTAGCGCACTTGAAAAAATGTGATTGGGTGTGCGCAACTTGTTTGATGTTCGTTTTTTTTACACTTATCACGCCCTATTGAAGTCGGCCGCAATATTCCATGTTCGGCTGTTTGCACACGTCGGGTTAGAACTTGTGCAAAAACGTTTTACTTTAAACTTGTAATTAATTTGCAAAAAGCTTACTTCTAGCTTAGTCAACGTGCAAGCGGGAGCGACAAATAGCGCTCCACTCGTAATCTAGCCCATAATCTGTGTAGTTAGGTTCTGAAATAAAAATACATTATTTTCCAGCTGTCATTATATGGTTCAATCCTAAAAGCAGTTTACATTACTTTGGGATGACTTTGATACACATATATACATACAGTCAGTTAGAAACAACTGAAAGGGACTCTTAGGGCTTCCTCCTATGTTGTTTTTTTTTTATTTTTATTTTTTATTTGAGGTTCCTTTCAAGGCATACAACAGTAAGACAATAGTTCTTGTATTACAATATGCAGAAACAATGCTAAATTAACAATAAGAACGTATCACAAAATGAAATAAGAGCATAAATAGGGTAATACTTGTAGCTTGGAGACAATATATAGGTAATTTTCCAGTTTGATTAGAAACCTCCTATTTGAAACCGATGCCATTCATGGACCATCTAAAGCAAAGTAAGATTGAGTTAACAGAAGGTTGTTACAAACCAAGCAGACCACTCTTGGGACTCAATTAAGAAACCTCTTTTTTTTTAAGGAACTGAAGTAGTACACTATGATAATATTATAGGGTAGAAACAGCTACTCACATTGTTAAGGAAACTGTTTATCCCTACTGAAGTAATTTCAGGATTCAAACTCATAATTCTGAATTCTCAGGTTAAAAACAAAACCTCTAACCTATAGAGGCTCATAGGAACTATAAATTTAAACTAACTAATAAATAGTAATTAATCAAGATATACTGTGTATACTTACACAAGGATTCCAACTCATAACCTTCAGTTTTAAATACTGTTGTTACCACTGTACTAAACTTGAGTTCTATCTATCTCTACATATATTTATCCTTAAAAGGATTACATACCAGGATATTGAAACAGCATCTATTTAAATGATATGAAATATAATAAAATTTAAGCATATGTATCATATGTATTTCAAATTATATCCATAAAAGTTTTTTCTCGCAATTTTCTTATAGAAATAATATTCCTATAGATATAATTTTACAGAATCTGACTTTATAAAAGAACAGTTTAACAAAAAAATTGTTTTACATTTTTGTTGAAAATGTTGCAATTCAAACTCCTCGTTAGACCTCCTGGAATAAGTTAATCCATTAAATATATCCATTTCATTTCTAGTTTAGTTAGTTAGATTAAAATCTCCCATGAGCCTCTATAGGTTATTGGTTTTGTTTTTAACCTGGGACCCCATTATTATGAGTTTGAATCCTGATATGGGATTATTTAACAAAGTTAATATAAATTATTTCAATATTGTATAGAGCTCCTATTGGGTAAAGTGGTAAAAACAGGGGGTTGGAACTGAAGGTCACAAGTTTTCATCCTGGTATGAACATATAATTTTTTTTATTGTTGTGTTGAAGATTTTAGTAATTTTATTAATATACCGTATGAACCTCTAGAGATTATATTATTTTTTTTAAACTGAGAACCCAGTATCATCAGTTTGAATCCAGATGTTTTAATATTGTTTTATTTTATAAATTGTTTATAATTGTTATAGATGTAAGTATAGTCGAGTAGTGATAATGGCACTCACAATATTTCCAAATAAAACCAAGATCTAAAGACTACTCCTCCCCAGTAGTTGAGTAAAAAAGAAATTAAGAAATTATTCAAACATTTAACTTTTGTCATTTTATGTAGTTTATTTCCAAGCTATTTCATAGCACCAGATCTCTTTTACATTAACTAATTTCTTGTTATAGATGTAACTAATGTTGCAATGTAAGCATGGTATTTTAACAATATGATAATTTGAATGTTTGAGTTAAGAGGACTTAATAAAGTTGTTCTTATTATTACATCTGAATGTCAAGGAGCTGCATTTGGAGTAATGAAGTACTATTGGCCAGTCTCTAGGAGGAGTGTTATTGTGTATGGCATTGTTACAGGATACTGTGGAGTACTGTTCAGTCTGTTGTTACAGACTATCACACATGAATGTATTAATGAATGCCTGTATTCTGAACCGTTAGTGATCTATGTGAACCGATATACATGTGTTTTCAATAAATCAACAGTTTGTATCCAGCATCCGTGATCATTTTGTATCCAGTTTGCCCTGGGCTTATCTGATAAAACGCATACTCTAGAGCTGTTGAAGCTCTATCAAACATGAGTATAACTGCTCAACCTTTTTCCATCAGGAATTTAGTTTGTAACAATTTTTTCTCTTTGTTTTTGAGGAAACATCGTATGGACTATCTGTAAAAAAAAAGAGACTGCTCCAAATCACATTAAAAAGTACACAAACACCTCCACCTGCATTTTGTAGTACTGGTTTGTATGATTTGTGTATAGGTTTGTGCACATTTTTTATGTTATAATTAGAACTAGGTCATGGTTAAGGTTAATTGCAGTTGAGAATGGAACATGTTTAATGTTAACTGAAGTAAGTTAGACCATGTTACCGGTTGTTATGGTATAGTGCAGTGGAAGGTCATATCTTATTGATCATTCTCATTCAGTTGTTTTATTTTTAGCTTATTATGCATAAGCTAAAACAGTTGTACAACTGCTTTTGGTGTTTTACTTAATGGGCACTGAAAACTATGGCTCCCATAGAAAGTAATAGTTGTCACTATTATGTGGGAACTGCTGCAGTATTTGAGCTATTCACATACAGCTCTAGTGTAAACAACTATTGATAGAAACAGGGCTGTCACTATTCCGTGGCTCGGTTGCTATCAGTATTGGTTTTTATAGGATCTAGGCCTTAGGAACTCAATGAATGGAAGCTCTGCGACATGGAATAGAAACCACTGTTTTGGTCAGGGCTACTCTTGACAGTTTCTCAGAAGAATTATGTATATTTCAAATGCTTTGTGTTCTATTGTCATTTTAATTACCTACAGTATACAGAGCACATAGTTCAGGATCTCAATGATTTGTGCCCAGCTTCTGAGTAATAAAGTCAGACTGTTTATTGTGTAGTGAATATATTTTCTTATTATTTCAGAAATTGTATACTTTTCTAACACGTCATGTTGCAGGCACTATACATTTTTTGTGTTCTAGCAACAGCAAGAAAATATGTTTGTTTTAAATGTAGCTTTTCAAAGTACTAGTCATTTTACCTTAAAGGGACAGTCTCCTCCAAAATTGTTATTGTTTAAGAAGATGGATAGTCCCTTTATTACCCATTTTCCAGTTTTGCATAGCCAACATGGTTATATTAATATACTTTTTAGCTCTGTGATTACCTTGTATCTAAGCCTCTTTTGACAGACCCCTTATCACATGGCTATTTTTTTATCTATTGACTTGCATTTTTGCCAATTAGTGCAGTGTCAGACACAACTCCACAGGCGTGAGCACAATGCTATCTATATGGCCCACATGGATTAGCAGTCTTTTGTTGTGAAAATGAAATAAAAAAGCATGCGATAAGAGGTTGTCTGTAGTGGCTTAGAAACAGGCAGAAATGTAAAGGTTTAAATGTTATAAAGTATATTAATATAACAATGTTGGTTGTGCAAAGCTTGGGAATGGGTTGTAAAGGCGTTATCTATCTTTTTAAACAATAACAATTTTGGTGCTGACTGTCACTTTAATGTTCCCTAACAAATCATTAAAATCACTTGCTAATCCCACTTGACCATGCACTTGTCAAACTATGTACTTTTTGTTGTTGCATAAACAGCGCTATCTCTTATGTATGAGAACTCAGAATTATATTCATAATTTTCCTTTCAAGACCTGTTCATAAATATTGGTCTTTATTAAAAAATACAGATTGTGAACCTCTGAAGACCCAATTTAAAACAAAATCAATTCCTTTATATGAAACAGGTTGTCAAAAAAATATGATGAGGAGCTAAACAATAATTGTTCCGCCTATGGAAATAAAGCTAAAATGACTAGCAGTCATGTGTCTTTAGAGCAACTCTTCAGTACCTTGAACAAATCCCCAGTAAAGGTCAAGAAGTAAAAAGTTATGACGATGAACTTTAAAAATATTGACAGAATGACAAAATGCTGGTAACATTCTCCTTTCTTTGTTATTCATAAAAAAAAAACATTTGTCTCTGAGTAAAGAAGAATATTGATCTGCACAGGCAATAATAAGTCATATCCCGCAACACATATTATAAATACATATGCATAGCTATAAGACAGGCTAGACAATGTCGTTGCATTGCAAATTGTCAAGATGTGCAATCCTTCAGCTGCAATGAAATAAGCTGGACAGGACATATATTAATATCTTTAATTCATAAAATGTTAATGGACTTCTTAGCACTATGCATTGCAAAAACTAATGTGTAGGTGTCAATATGAATTTCCTGACAGATTTGGAAGAGAGCACAGAAACAGATTGCTCATAATCTAGAATATAGCACAGGGATGACGGCCCATAAATACTGTTTCTTGCAGTTCCAGAAAAAAAGCACAACTAAAATGTGTGTTTAGCAACTTCTGGAAGAGGAGCAAACAAGGTTGCTGCAATTCACCAGAGGTCTCTGGAATGTCGACAAGGAGGGGAAAACACTGGACAGCAAAAATAGGCTACCCTTAAACTTTACCTAAATCTGATATAGTTTGTATGCTTAATAGAAGCTCTTCAGATTCAGAGCAGGACCTTCCTTCCCCTGTACTAGATTTGACTAGTTTGTTATATTTTTATATCATTTGACAAGTCTTTGTCATTGTATACCACTATCTCTGTACCAAGATCTACAGAATTTTGCGGTGCTATATCAATAAATTATAATTATAACAAGACGTAATATATTCATGTATAAAAACTATGAGTAACAGCACTGTGAGAGTTCCATTTGTTTGTGCCTCCACCTATTCAAATTGCTGTAAGCTGAGTCATACGTCTATGTAACGAGAAAATAATATCTCTTTCTGTTTCTGACATTCTTATTGCAACTACTTCTTCCACACGCAAAGCACTTACAATTGTATATTGCTGCTAAGTTATCAATTGCATGGAAGTATGTGTTTTAGTTTGTACCTCTCAAACCATTTTAGGGCACTTTCAATTTGAAAGTAAATTTACAAATCATATAAGGATCTAAAGCAGGGGTATCAAACTGGTGGCCCGCGGGCCTCAAGCGGCCCACAAGCTATGAAAAATAATAACTATAATATGCTTATTAATTAAAGAGCGAGTGCGCTTACTGTTTGTGATGCGCATACGCAGAGCATGGACTCTGTGGGAGAGCAACCGGATGGAGCGTGTGTCACCTTCTTAAAAGCATTAGAGCGCGTTTCATCAAGCCAGAGTAAGTTACTTAGGAGTGACAGAACACAATCTTTTGAACTGTAAACAGCTATAACAAACGTCACTGCTTTGTTTAGCAATGACAAGATATGTAGGTTGTATACGGCCCACGGGATTTGCACTTATATGGAAAATGGCCCGTGACTCAAATGAGTTTGTCACCCTTGATCTAAAGCATACAGACTGTACCCATTAACCTTGTTGGTTACTTATATAAACAAGAAGTGGTTGATCTTAATCTTGTATTCTCTGTGTGTTTTACACACAATCCTAAAATGCTTATTTCATCAATGTTCTGGTCTAGAAATGCAAAAAAACAATTGCTGAAAATGAATGACAAACAAATTGGTGAGATTATGGGCTTAGTATTTACAGTTTGAAGGGCTTGTAATATTGATTGATCTCTTATAGCAGTGTCATAATTATTATCTAGAGTAATGGAAATTTTATTAGGTTCTTAAAGTATGTTTTTATATTTTTTAAATATATTAAACCTGTCACAGTAAATTATTTGAAATATAAAAAAATAGATTAAAAAAAAAAATAAAGTAAAATATTTTTCCTGTAGAAAACATTTTCCAACACTGTACTTGATTTCATATGAAAACATTACCAAATCGGAAAACTAATGACAATGTCAACGTTTTTATTAAAAAATCGTTTTCTTTATTTTTTTTATTTTTTTATATTTAAAATCATTTACTGTGACAGGTTTAATATGTTTTAAAAAAATGTAACCTCCCCCCTCCAAACGTTAAGAACCTCATAATATTTATATTTCTGTAGGTAATAGTGTTAAACAATCTAATCTAGTATGGGTAACACTGGCCAATTATTATTATTTTTTTTAATAATTTTGGCCCCTTGTAGTGCCAACCTATTCAATTAATTGAATTAACTGCCATGTTGACAATAACCTTTGCTTCTCTGGAGATCTATGTTTTGTCCTAAATCAAATATCTAATAGTTTGGATTTGTTTAAAAATATTAAAATTAATAAGTAAATAAATAAATATATAAATAAATAAATCACAGAACTGCCATGCAATGTTGTACAGAAATTCTGATGGAAGCTTAAGATAGCTAACGTCAAACAAACTAGTGAAGGATTTTAAAAACCACGAATCTCTCCACATAGAAAAAAAATATTATAATTCTTCAAAACTCAGCAAAACAGTCCATCGAAATCTCTTAATTTTCATGATAAAGAACAAAGAACATTGCTATTTTTCAGTAAAATATAAAAGCAGCTTAGTCTCCTATCATTGCTAGTGACTAGTGGCATGTCCTATTAGACTACTGAACACACCTCTAATAGTCTCACTTAGGCCTCTATAATTGTTGTAATTGTCACTTGTTTGTGCCCCTATGCCTCGCATTTTTAGTATTCCAAACTAATAATTTCATACGGTAATAGCATGCTAAATGATACCAATGATGCACATATCCGATGTGCATTTCTATTTGTTTTAGAGATCACACAGGGTGGTTAACAAATTGGGTCCGGCAACCATTAAACTTCATATTTTGGAAAAACAATGTAATGCATCCCAATGTTTTATGAAATGAACAGGCTATCAGTAGAGGGATCTGGGTTTTGAAAAATAACACACAAATACTATTTGCCTAAAATTATAATAAATTAACCAAACTAGTCTAAAAAGACAAAAACAGAGAGATTTTTTTTTAAATTTAGTGCCAAAATGAGTTTGCATAGTCCAAATTGTCAACAATGGGTTATTAACATTCTGAGACATATATGAGAGCTTTTTTAAGACTCTTAGCAAGTTGTTGAAGTGAAGATTTATAGAACATAAATGCTTAAAGGGACACTAAACCCCAAATTTTTCTTTCATGATTCAGATATAACATGCAATTTTAAGCAACTTTATAATTTACTCCAATTATCAATTTTTCTTTGTTCTCTTGCTATATTTATTTAAAAAGCAGGATTGTGATCCATAAGAGCCTCCCCATTTTTTAATGAAAACCTGGGTTATGCTTGCTTATTGGTGGGTAAATGTAAGCCTCCAATAAGCAAGCGCTATCTATGGCGCTGAACCTAAAATGGACTGGCTGCTAAGATTTACATTCCTGCTTTTAAAATAAAGATAGCAAGAGAATGAAGAATAATAGGAGTAAATTAGAAAGTTGCTTAAAATATCATGCTCTATCTGAATCATGAAAGAAAAAAATTGGGTTCAGTGTCCATTTAATTGCAAGCATGTTGATTTAAATTACAGCCAGCATGACATCTAGGTACTTTTGTCCATTCTCCCCTTATTCCCATGCATTTGTTCAAGATTGCATTCCATGTTTTCACATTAATGATGCAAATAGTCCTTAGAATCCATATTCTCATTAGCAAAGGTCCTAACAATGGATAACACATCACTGACCTCCATCTTGATTCTGATCACAAACCAGTAAAGAATAAATCTATTTTGAATGGAATAATGATGTTTGCTACTGGTGCTGTAGGTGAACAAGTACCCAATCAACAGAAACGGGGGAGCTGGAGCTCTTAGTTGCAGAAGAGGACTATGATTTTATCAGTATAACTGAAACTTGGTGGGATGATTCACATGACTGGGCAGTTAACTTAGAGGGCTATACTTTATAAAGGAGGGACAGGAATAATAAAAGGGGTAAAGGAAGCATTAAACCTAACCTTAAACCTACAATAAGGGAAGATATTTATGATACAAGTGACAATGTAAAGATCCTGTGGGTTGAAATAAAGAGTGTGTGTGTGTGTGTGTGGGGGGGGGGGGAATCCTGAAAAAACATTACTAGGAACATGCTACACCCCCCCCCCCCAACATTAGTGACCCGGAGGAAACTCAACTACTAATCCAAAATGGTGAGGCTGCTAATAACAGTGCTGAAATTATGGGAGCTTTTAACTACCCTGATATAAACTGGGCCAATGAAACTAGTAATTCAGCTAAGGGGGATAGATTTTTAAATATTCTCAGGGATAACTTCTTGTCACAATTAATAGAGGAGCCAACTAGGGGTAAAGCTATATTGGATTTAGTGCTATCAAACAATACAGATATAATATCAAACATAGACGTCAAAGAACATTTGGGTAACAGTGATCATAACATGGTCACATTTGAAATCTCTTTTCATATGCAGTGTCTTAAAGGTTTAACTAAGACTTTTAATTTTAAGAAAGCAAAATTCAACAATTTAAGGAAATAATTAACTAATATAAATTGTGACAATGTATTCTATAATAAAAATACAGAGGATAAATGGATAGTATTTAAAACTGCGTTAAATAAATATACATATCAACAAATACCATATGGTTATAAAAATAAAAATCAAAGCGGCTAAATAAAAATGTGTTAAGAGATATTAGTAAAAAACGTAGGGCAGTTAAATTATTCAAAGAAAATAGTACAGACTTAACATTCCATATTTATAAGGAATGTAACAAAGCATGCAAAAAAGCTATCAAATTAGCCAAAATTGAAAATGAAAAATGAATTGCTTCTAAGTCTAACCCTAAAAGGTTCTTTAAGTACATAATTAACTGGGTTATGTTTAGAGGATATCAGGGGAAAAAAATAGATAATATTAAGGTAAATAAAACTCCAGGCCCAGATGGAATACACCCAAGGGTGTTAAGGGAATTTAGCACCGTTATACACAAACCTCTATTCTTAATTTTTCAAGACTCATTATCCTCAGGCATGGTACCCCAGGATTGGCGTAAAGCTGATGTTGTGCCACTCTTCAAAAAGGGAAGCAGGGATGATCCAGGAAGCTATAAACCAGTTAGTCTGACATCAATAGTGGGGAAGATATTTGAAGGGATTATAAGGGATTATATTGATGAGCGTATTCATGTAAACAAGATTATGAGTTCTAATCAGCATGGTTTTAGGAGAAATAGATCATGTCAAACTAATCTAATTAGATTATACAAGGAAGTAAGTAAAAATATAGATAAAGGGGAATCAGTTGATTTTGCAAAGGCATTTGATTCAGTGCCACATGAGAGATAAATGCATACAATTAAGGGACTGGAAATAGCTGAAAATGTTAGCTCATGGATAAATAACTGGATAAAAGATAGGGAGCAATGAGTAGTAGTAAATGGATTATACTCAGATTGGACAAAGGTAATCAGTGGAGTCCCCCATGGATCAGTACTGGTCCCTGTTCTTTTTAATATTTTTATAAATGACTTGGAGCAAGGATTAAATAGTGACATCTCTATTTTTGCAGATGATACTAAGTAAGTTCATTAGGTCAGAGCAGGATAAACTTTCATTACAAAGGGATCTGCAAAAATTAGAAGCATGGGCAAGTAAATGGAAAATGAGATTTAATACGGGAAAATGCAAGGTTCTACATTTTGGAAGTAAAAATAAGCAGGCAACGTATTTTTTAAATGGGACAAGACTTAGCCAAACAGAGGAGGAAAGGGATTTGGGAGTAGTAATAGATAACAAGCTAAGGATGAATGCACAATGCAGAGCAGCAGCTTCAAAGGCTAATAAGATACTAGCATGTATTAAAAGAGGCATTGATTCAAGGGAGGAAAGCATAAATCTGTCACTATATAAAGGCCTGGTAAGACCTCACCTTGAGTATGGAGTGCAGTTCTGGGGGCCGATCGCAAAAAAAGATATTGCAGATCTAGAAACAGTTCAGAGAAGGGCCACAAAGCTAATAAGGAGAATATAACCTATGAGGAGAGGCTAGCCAAACTCGGTCTGTTTTCTTTAGAAAAAAGGCGCTTGAGAGGTGACATGATTACTTTATATAAATATATTCAAGGCTCATATACAGAGATGGCAGAAGCTCTGTTTATTCCAAGAAAATTATTTCTGACAAGAGGTCACAATTTAAGGTTGGAGTAAAGGAGATTTAATCTCCTGCAACGGAAACGTTTTTTCACTGTAAGAGCAATAAATTTGTGGAACTCATTACCAAAGGAGGTAGTGAATGCCAATACCTCAGATACATTTAAAAATAGTCTGGATACATTTCTGTATATAAACAAAATTCATGGATATGATTGCTAGTATTAAATGGGTCACCTTTTAGTGGGGGGTTTTAAGCTTAACTGGAGCTTTTTGTAAGTATTTTAGATTTGTATAGGTTGAACTCAATGGACTTCGGTCTTTTTTCAACCTTATCTACTATGTTACTATGTTAGATAATGAGTGGAAGGCAAGTTTCAGTAAGGGGCCTTTCTGGATATACAAAGCTCTTTTGTATTGAGCAGACTTAGGCCTAGATTTGGAGTTTGGCGGTAGCCGTGAAAACCAGCGTTAGAGGCTCCTAACGCTGGTTTTAGGCTACCACCGGTATTTGGAGTCAGTCAGGAAAGGGTCTAAAGCTCTCTTTTCAGCCGCGACTTTTCCATACCGCAGATCCCCTTACGTCATTTGCGTATCCTATCTTTTCAATGGGATCTTTCTAACTCCGGTATTTAGAGTCGTGGCTGAAGTGAGCGTTAGAAATCTAACGACAAAACTCCAGCCGCAGAAAAAAGTCAGTAGTTAAGAGCTTTCTGGGCTAACGCCGGTTCATAAAGCTCTTAACTAATGTGCTCTAAAGTACACTAACACCCATAAACTACCTATGTACCAATAAACCGAGGTCCCCCCACATCGCCGCCACTCGATTAAATTTTTTTAACCCCTAATCTGCCGACCGCCACCTACGTTATACTTATGTACCCCTAATCTGCTGCTCCTAACACCGCCGACCCCTATATTATATTTATTAACCCCTAACCTGCCCCCCACAACGTCGCCGCCAGCTACCTACAATAATTAACCCCTAATCTGCCGTCCGCACGCCCTCGCCACCTACATTATAGCTATGTACCCCTAATCTGCTGCCCCTAACACCGCCGACCCCTATATTATATTTATTAACCCCTAATCTGCCCCCCTCAACGTCCCCTCCACCTGCCTACACTTATTAACCCCTAATCTGCTGACCGGACCGGACCGCTACTATAATAAAGTTATTAACCCCTAATCCGCCTCACTAACCCTATAATACATAGTATTAACCCCTAATCTGCCCTCCCTAACATCGCCGACACCTAACTTCAAACATTAACCCCTAATCTGCCGACTGGAGCTCACCGCTATTCTAATAAATGTATTAACCCCTAAAGCTAAGTCTAACACCTAACACTAACACCCCCCTAATTTAAATATAATTTAAATCTAACGAAATTAATTAACGCTTATTAAATAAATTATTCCTATTTAAAGCTAAATACTTACCTGTAAAATAAATCCTAATATAGCTACAATATAAATTATATTTATATTATAGCTATTTTAGGATTTATATTTATTTTACAGGTAACTTTGTATTTATTTTAACCAGGTACAATAGCTATTAAATAATTAAGAACTATTTAATAGCTAAAATAGTTAAAATAATTACAAATTACCTGTAAAATAAATCCTAACCTAAGTTACAATTAAACCTAACACTAGACTATCAATAAATTAATTAAATAAAATACCTACAATTACCTACAATTAAACCTAACACTACACTATCAATAAATTATTTAAATACAATATCTACAAATAAATACAATGAAATAAACTAACTAAAGTACAAAAAATAAAAAAGAACTAAGTTACAAAAAATAAAAAAATATTTACAAACATTAGAAAAATATTACAACAATTTTAAACTAATTACACCTACTCTAAGCCCCCTAATAAAATAACAAAGCCCCCCAAAATAAAAAAATGCCCTACCCTATTCTAAATTACAAAAGTTCAAAGCTCTTTTACCTTACCAGCCCTGAACAGGGCCCTTTGCGGGGCATGTCCCAAGAAATTCAGCTCTTTTGCCTGTAAAAAAAAACATACAATACCCCCCCCAACATTACAATCCACCACCCCTAATCTAACCCAAACCCCCCTTAAATAAACCTAACACTAAGCCCCTGAAGATCTTCCTACCTTGTCTTCACCTCACCGGGTATCACACCGATCCGTCCTGGCTCCGATATCTTCATCCAACCCAAGATGGGGCTAGACATCCATCATCCGACGGCTGAAGAAGTCCAGAAGAGGGTCCAAAGTCTTCATCCTATCCTGGAAGAAGAGTAGATCCGGACCGGCAACCATCTTCTTCCAAGCGGCATCTTCTATCTTCATCCGATGAGGACCGGCTCCATCTTGAAGACCTCCACCGCGGACCCATCTTCTTCCGACGACGATTTCCCGACGAATGACGGTTCCTTTAAGGGACGTCATCCAAGATGGCGTCCCTCGAATTCCGATTGGCTGATAGGATTCTATCAGCCAATCAGAATTAAGGTAGGAATATTCTGATTGGCTGATGGAATCAGCCAATCAGAATCAAGTTCAATCCGATTGGCTGATTGGTTCAGCCAATCGGATTTAACTTGATTCTGATTGGCTGATTCCATCAGCCAATCAGAATATTCCTACCTTAATTCCGATTGGCTGATAGAATCCTATCAGCCAATTGGAATTCGAGGGACGCCATCTTGGATGACGTCATTTAAAGGAACCGTCATTCGTCGTCTAGTCGTCGGTTGAAGAGGATGTTCCGTGTCGGCTTGGAAGAAGATGTTTCCGCTCCGCTCCAGAAGAAAGAAGATTGAAGATGCGGCTTGATAGAAGACTTCATCCAGATGATGGACTTCCGACTTCAGCCCGAGGATGGATTTCTTCAGTCGTCGCTTGGATCCAGACTTCAGCCCGAGGGTGGACGTCGCTCTTCAGCCCCCCGCTTGGGCTTGGATCAACACTTCCGAGGCTTGGATCAAGACTTCCGAGGACGGATCGGTGAACCTGGCAGGGTGAAGATAAGGTAGGAAAATCTTCAGGGGCTTAGTGTTAGGTTTATTTAAGGGGGGTTTGGGTTAGATTAGGGGTATGTGGGTGGTGGGTT